>NW_012114400.1:1878785-1881225 GCF_000951035.1 Colobus angolensis palliatus | reverse complement strand
TAAATGATAATTTTTATAGTATTTAGTAAATACATGAAGTTGATGATATTTATATCCACGTTAGAGGTGAGGAAAATGAGAAGTAAAAAGCAATTAGGTCACAAATGAGTTGATTGGTAGACACTAAAGATTTACTAAAATGGAGATCTTGATATACAGTTGGCCACTGAACAACACAGGTTTGAACTACATGGGTCCACTTATACACAGATTTTTTTTTTTTTGTGAGACAGGGTCTCACCCTGTCACCCAGGCTGGAGAGCAGTGGCACGATCACAGCCCACTGCAGCCTCAGCCTCCCAGGCTGAAGTGATCCTCCCACCTCAGCCTCCTGAGTAACTGGGACTACAGGCATGTGCCACCATACCTGGCTAATTCGTGTTTTGTTTTGTTTTTGTAGAGACAGGGTTTCACCATGTTGCCCAGGCTGGTTTCAAACTCCTGGACTCAAGTGTCTGCCCGCCTTGGCCTCCCAAAGTGCTGTAATTATAGGTATGCGCCACCATGCCCAGCCAACAGAGGTTTTTCCATAAATATATTGGAACATTTTTTGGAGATTTGCGACAATTTGAAAAAACTTGCAGACAAAATGTGCAGCCTAGAAATATCAAAAAGTTGAGAAAAAAATTAGGTATGTCATACATGCATAAAATATATGTAGATACTAGTCTATGGATCATTTACTGTCACAAAATATATAAAAGTCTATTTTAAAAAGTTAAAATTTATCAAAACTTACACAGACCATTTATGGCCTCATTTGTAGTTGAGAGAAATGTAAACAAACATAGAAATGCAGTATTCACTTAAAACTGCACAAAATTAACTGCAGCAAATACTATACTGCTGTAATAATTTTGTGGCCACCTCCTGTTGCTATTGCTATGAGTTCAAGTGTTGCAGTATCTGCTTAAAACACCATGTGATGCTAATTATCTCCACGTGAGCCATTTGTCTTTCCAGTAGAATTGCAGTAAAAAGTATCTCTCACAGTTCTTGCCTATTTTTCACCGTGCTTAGTGAAACACCTCAAACTTGAATAACACCAAGGGACCCATACGAATGCCACCAATGATGCTGGAAGTGCTCCCAAGAATCAGAGAAAGTCATGACATGACAAGAAGAAGTTGAATTGCTTGATATGTACCATAACTTGAGATCTGCAACTGCAGTGGCTGCCATTTCAGACCGAGGATTCATCTTGGAAACAGAAGACGTAAACTTAATAAACACAGAATGGTACCATAAACATATTTATCTTCTTTATGATTTTCTTAATGACCTTTCTCTAGCTTACTTTATTGTAAGATGACAGCATATAATATAACATACAAAATGTGTTAAGCAACTGTTTATGTTATTGGTAAGGCTCACGGTAGGCTAGCAGTAGTTAAGTTTTTGGGGAGTCAAAACTTATAGGAGAATTTTTGACCGCAGGGGCATCGGCATCCCTAACCCTTACATTGCTCAAGGGTCAACTGTACGTAATATCTCCACACTGTATATCTATCTCTCCAGCTACATATCTCTAGCATCCATTTCTTTCTTTCTAATAGCACCCGGAATTCCTTTTGGAGAAAGGAAACCCCCTAGGCAGTGTTCCATCCTGTAAATGCAGATGCATGTCTCCGTGGAAATGGAAGGGACCATATCCTCCCTGGCCCCTGACTCACCTCGGCCAAGGAGCAGGCAATGAGGAATCAGCCAGGCAATGCTCTCTCCTGGCCTTTTGAAACTTGAGAGAGACACAAGGAAACAGCTGTGGCTCTGACCTCAAGAATTCTTTTTGAGTGCCCAAGGTTCCGGCCTATTTCCAAACCTGGCTCTCCAATATCCCATCAATTTTAAGCACAACACCACCGGCACCAAATCCTTCATGCCTATAAATATTCTTTAGCTTCAGTTAGTCAGTTTTTGTTAGCAACAGCCAAGGATTCTCATCATTATACAACTTCACATTCTCTAGCGAGTACTCTTTGTTAAAAACCTAAATAAGTGAATATATATAAAACTATGTGAAAAAGTTTTATAGGGTATATGTCTATGTTTTGTTGGATACAATTCAAGAATTTGGTATGTGTATTTTAGTTTTTTCCCCTTTAAGATAAAAATACTTTCTGCCTGAAACTTTTTTTTTTTTTTTTTTCAAAGTACCTCGTTAGTGCTCTATCAATTGTTTTTTTTTTTTAGACAAAGTCTTGCTCTGTGGCCCAGACTAGAGTGTAGTGGCATGATCTTGGCTTACTGCAACCTCCCTGTTCTGGGTTCAAGCAATACTCCTGCCTCACCCTCCCAAATAGCTGGGACTACAGGCACACGCCATCATGCCCAATTAATTTTATATTTTTAGTAGAGACAGGGTTTCACCATGTTGGCCAGGCTGGTCTTGAACTCCTGACCTCAGGTGATCCACCTGCCTTGGCCTCCCAAAGTGCTGGGA
>NW_012114400.1:1866571-1878735 GCF_000951035.1 Colobus angolensis palliatus | reverse complement strand
GAGACAGGGTTTCACCATGTTGGCCAGGCTGGTCTTGAACTCCTGACCTCAGGTGATCCACCTGCCTTGGCCTCCCAAAGTGCTGGGATTACAGGGATGAGCTACCATGTCTGCCCGATCTGAAACTTTTAACATGTACTGTAACACTTAAGTAACTTTTTTAAGTCCCTGAATTATTCTTTTTTTATATACTAATTTACATCTTCTGAATTAATCTGTATTCTTTAAAATAATTAGTAAATATCATGGCACAGCTTCAGATTTTATCTTTTCCACACTAGGAACACTAAACCAAATTGGGAAACAATTTAATAGTTAAAACCAGTAAGTTAGCACTCCTAATGCACAGAATTATTTGCCTCTGATTTGCACCCTTTTCCATTTTACACATCAGCCAAGTGGAAACAACTGGTTGCTAAGCAACAGCTTTTCCCTCAACAACCAGAAATAGAATACATAGAAGGTCAATTAAAAAAATATATAATATACACATATATGAAGTTAAAGAGGGCACGTGTCCCATAGTTTGTCTATTTGCCCAGAATTCTTGTCATGAATATTGAATTCATGATGACACTTTGTGAATTCTGGATACATTTGATGTATGAATCCTTGCGTAACTATATCATTTTGTATTTTCTTCCAGTATGTTCCTTGTTCCTTGCTACTGAAAAACTGTGGAGTAACATGGAAATCAGGATTTTAAAGCAAATTTCTTTTAAAAAACTGTTTGTAAATTGTACAGTTAGGTTTTGTTGAACCAAGTCATTCTTAAAGTAGCATTAACATTCCTGTTGCACTACTGCTGTCTCTGTAAAAACTACATATGTATTTAATGCTCTGGAAAGATATAGTCTGAGTGGTTAATAGTGACTACCACAGGCAAATGACCATTCCCTTTCATATCTATGTATTCTTCACAAAGAAAATAATAACCGCTAGTAATTATTGGGTGTTTACAAAGTACTAGGCACTGTTCTAAGCTCAACGTACATATTAACTTGCATTAATATTCCCCATTTGGCAGATGAGGACAAAGCCTCAGAGAGGTTATATAACTTGCTCAAAGTCATGAATCTAAGAAGCTGCAGAGCCAGTATTTGAACTCAAGCAGTGAGGCTTCAGGTCTTCACCACTTCACTGTTCTGCCTTTTACAAGGTGGTTCCCATATTGCCTCAATACTTTCTTAAAAAATTATACTGCCCCAGAACACACAGAATTATAGTTATCTCTGGGTGCTTAATTCATTAGCAGCTTTTCACCACTGGCTTTAGTCAGTTTCACACCAGCAGGAATTAAGAGCATAACAGAAATGGGAGGAGTGATGAAGATCAACATGTGGATTGATTCAGTCAACAGAGAACTAAAATTGTGCCAATCAACGGAACCTGTGGCCACATGCTGCACTTACTCAAAATAGATCACGCAGCTACAGAAGTTTCTAAGGAATCTCTTTAAATAAATACCATTTCTGGAATTGATTTTCTTCTTAAAGGTATATTTAGTGATTTCTTTTCAAAATGTACTTAGTATACAAAAAAAGAATATAAGACAAACATTATTATTCTTAGCAGCTAGAGTGAGATACCATCTTAATGAGAGCCAATCGTTTGTTCAGAAAGTGTTCTATTTTGTCTGCTTAGAGTTTAGGCTGACAGGATTTGCATACCTGTGGTCTAGCTACACACAGAAGAATGTTGGATAAAATGTCGATTTTTTTAAGTTTGGAAAAAGATTGAAAGAAAAGGAGACAGGGTAACTGACAGGAGAGAAGAGATGTCCAGTGTGTATTTGGAGGTGAAATGTTCTGAGTGACAGAGATTCCCCTACAAATTCATTAAAAATGTCCATATTTCTAACTAAATAAACATTATTTTCATTTAGAGTACTTGATAACAAATATCCTTTAAAGTAACTTTACCCTCCCTTTATATTGTTATTTCAATTTCTAAAGTGATACAAATTAATAAAAAGCCATGTTCTGGTATATAAGTTTCTCTTCTTTCTCACTTTTGGGATCAATGTAGAAAAGATGAGTGTTTAACAGCAATAGAGGCCGAAATTATTTTCTCCTTAAATTATTCCCCCACGGAGGTAGATAAGGTATTCAAACAAAGAAAAATATAAATCAGACTGGAAAAAGACCACTGAAAACTTTGCTGATTAAAATCAATTTAGGAAAGATGTAAAATGCCAAATACGCTGGTTAATCTCTTTGTTAGAACATTTTTGTGTTCATTCAGTCATTCATGCTGTGTTAGGACACTTCCCTGGACACTGGAGACACAGAAATAAAATGCACACTCCTATATTCACACTTGAGAAGCAGCAGAAATGTATATAAACATGAAGTTGCAGCTTAATGTAAAGCCTCCTAATGGAGGTAGAAAGAGGGTAGTGGGAACCTGTGGGGATGGATTGACCATGTAGGAAAATGAGATCTAGGTCTTGAAGCATGAGAACACATTTGCTAGAGAGTTAATAATATGTACAAAGTCCCAGGAAGACATACATATGAGGTCAGCGAGAATTCTTTGTACTTCAGATTAGGCCAGGGAGACAGGATGGGGCTGGGAAGCTGGGATTTTATTTACTATGTAGAAAATGTGGACTTTATCCTGAGGGCAACTGGTAACTGACAGAGATGCCAGAAGACAATGAAGCATGTTATAAATGTGAATGTTATAAGTCATGGCAACATACAAATAAAAATATAACTAAAAAAATTAGAAGAGAGTGAAACAATGGATACATGTGCTAATGTGCTCAGTTTTCATAGCAAGAAGTCAATAGGTATATCTAAAAATCAGTTAGAAAATAGAGGCCATCTGTATTATGCAGTCATAAGAGACAACCAGTAGACAAAATGAATAAGCTAGACCTGACAAATATGAGAAGGTAAAAGACAGTAATTTAGGTACAGGCTTCAATGAGGATGCTTCCCATTCTCTACATCAGGGAGTCAAGAGATATTGCCCCGAGGTGATAAATCATGAATGAGAAATTGGCAGAACTTAAAATCGCTGACTCTACAAAAGAACACTTGGTTAGAAGGGGTTCCTGAGGAATGAGATGTTTATTTTCATTGACTATGCTTTTACATAGTTTGAATGATCTTTTTTTTTTTCTATGCTTATAGCTCCCACCTGTAATCCTAGCACTTTGAGAGGTTGAGACAGGCAGATCACTTGACCAGGGAGACATACCAGCCTGGTCAACATGGCAAAACCCCATCTCTACTAAAAATACAAAAATTAGCTGGGCATGGTGGCATGCATCTGTAATCCCAGCTACTTGGGAGGCTGAGACAGGAGAATAGCTTGAACCTTGGTAGTGAGCCAACAGCACGTCACTGCACTCCAACCTGGGTGACAGAGTGACACCTTGTCTCAAAAACAAAATTATTTATGCTTGAAGGAGAGAAATGGGGAGGGAAAAGGGAAGAGGAGAGAGAGGAAACAAAAGAGTGGGGAGAGAGAAAGAGAGAGATTGGCAAAAGGCTACCACTAGGTAGAAATCTGCCTGGCATTGGTCAGGCAAGGTAGATATACAACTCCTACCTATCCCCCTTCCTAGAGCAGTCTCATCAAACATTTACCCAGGCCTTTTATCTTGAGTTATTATTAATAGTTTAACTAGGTCTTTGATTAAAAACAAATAGGAACTAGTCTAAAAGGAAATATATGTAGAATGTGCTCTACAAATTAAGACGACACCAAATATAAAACATTAAGTAGCTCTGACTTTTTTGAAGCAGAAGTAATAGTTACCAAAGTTATATTTTAGCTCCCAGCTTCACAAGTAAAATTGCTTAACATATCACATAAAATACATAAGTGCCATATTTTTACAACCATAAACTGAGATGTGAAATCTGACAATGAGTTTTTTCAGAGCTGTGAATGTATTATAGAAAATGTCTGTTAGAAGTATAATGTTAAAAAAAAAGTTAACTATTGAATAAATCACCTTTATTGAAAAGAATATGATTCTAAAGAAGATCATTCCCAAGATCCTATAAGAAAGTGCTTTCTGCTGGACACAGTGGCTCACCCACACCAGTAATCCCAACTCTTTGGGAGGCCAAGGTGGGAGAATCGCTTCAGCCCAGGAGTTCAAGACCAGCCTTGGCAATATAGGGAGGCCCTATCTGTAAAAGAAAATTTTTTCATTGGCTGGGCATGGTGGCACATGCCTGTACTCCCAGCTGCTCAGGAGGCTGAGGTGGAAGGATTGTTTGAACCTAGGAGGTCAAGGCTGCAGTGAGCAGTGATTTTGTCACTGCACTCCAGCCTGGGTGACAGAGAGCAAGATCCAACAGAAAGCAAAGAAATACTTTCTGTTGATTTTGATACCTGGAATTTTTTCCCTATATCTGGTGCAAAAGGCAAAAGGGGTACAGATGCTTTTTCTTTTTCTTTCATCACTTTCTCCAACAGCATTATTTATCACTGTACAATCTTTAAAATTCAATTTCTCACCTCCTCTCTTAGGAGTAGGTCTCCGAAGAGATGTTTATTACTCTTCTAGTAATAAACAACCTTCGCTGATATAATGAGAAAAACTGTCTTTAACCCATGCACTCATGATGAAACATAGACTCTGAAGACTTCAGTGAACTTAAAATAATTAGTACTGGTGTCATTTCTCTACTTTAGATATAGAAAACCTAAGGAACAAGAAATGTAAAGCCTTTAATCATAAAGTATAATGTAGATGCTAAGTGAACTTTTTTTTATTTCTTCGTAATTTTGTATGCATGTTAGGGATGATTCAAATCTTATTAAAACAGTCTTAATGAGTTAGAATGAAAAAAATGTCATGGGAGTTTTAACTTTCCCTTGGAAATAACATCTTTCTTTTGTGACAAAATTCAAGCTAAATTTTTTTAAATAGTTTAAAAAAATCAACAACAATCTGTTGGAAGATTTTGCTAAAAAGCAAAGAGCCAATATCCCTAAAAAGAAAAGATTCGTGCCATCATTCTGAGACAAAAAGAATAACATCGATTACACTCAAGGCAAAACAATTTTTAAATGCTTCTCATGGTAGGATCATCTACATAATACCTGACATGATAAATAAGCCCTTCCTCTTCACACGTAAAAACGTATCTATATCTATATCTATATCTATATGGCTATATTCAATAATATTCAAGAGTCTGAGGGCTGACTCTGCAAGACCTGAGTTGAAAGCTCAGCTTTGACACCAGCTAAGTGACCTCAGACCAGTTATTTAATCTAGGTCTTGGTTTCCTAAAAGCACCTGTTTCACAGAGTTGTGGTGGGGAGTAAATAGAAAAATGGATATAAAGTGCTTAGCATAGTGAATGGCACAATGTTAGCTTTTGCTCTAAGTAAAATTTATTTAGTTGTTTTAACAGAAATATTTTCTATTTTAAAAAGTACCTTTTAACACAAATATCCTAGGCTGGTAGTTAACTTTTAGTAAGTGACAAAAACAAAAACAAAAACTACACACACAGAATTGTGCTTAGTTACCTGCTACAGATCTAACAAAGGAAATCTAAATGGTAACAATTTAGACGCCACAGATGAAGTTATAACATCACCCAGCCCCTCACTGGCCATCTTCATCAGGGACCATCTCCTTCCAGAGGGCCCTCTCCCAAGGAATGCTTTTTCATTGAGAAACTATTTTCTCACTAGCAAGAAATGATTTGATTATTGTCTGTTGGGATGAGAAGAGCACTTATGTGATCAAGGGTAACTCCTACAAAACACTTTATAAATCCAAATGCCAACATGCTTTTCCTTTGACACGTCTATCTTAGCATGCTGACAATTCCAGCATCAAACATTCTCCTCTGGGCAGGGAGGGGAGGTGGTCAAGTGGAAGAGGTATTGAGAAGACACACATATACCAATAATATGTAACCCACAAAGCCTAAAACATTTTCTATCTGGTCCTTGACAGAAAAAGTTTGTCAACCCGTGCTTTAGAGCCTAAACACTAAGCTTTGAGAGCCTCTGCTTTAAGAATTTCAAACTCTGCAAGCAAATCAAATAAAATTCTTGGTTCCTGCATAATGAATGATGTCAACAAGTTTTAGTTATGGGTCTGAGATATTGACTAGAAAAGGACATTTTTTCTTCTTGCATCTATTTGTTTGAATTATTGTAGATGAAATAATTGGTTTTGTGGCACAGAGTTGTCAGTCAATCAGAATCATGTGTCATCCGTCCTATCACTGGGGCTGGAACTGAGAACAGGAACAGGAACTTTCCTAAAGCCAGCAGTCCTCTGGGTCATGCAGCCCTGAGAATCGCCACTCAGCAGTAACACTTCTAGCCACAAAGTCAACTCAGAAGCTCTGAAAACAGAGTTGTCCATGCTTTTGGCTCTAAAACTCACTGTTGTGGAAAACCCTGAATACAACTGATATGGGCGATTTGCTGCCTTTACCCACCTAGTGTGGCTATTCACACTTTTGCTGCAGAATTGTTAGCATGTTTGAGTACAGGGCACTACCCTAAAGTCTGCTGAGTGTGTAACAAATTGGAGTTCATGCACTGCCTTCTAAAACCTGAAGAAAAGAAATCGGAATTCTGAACACAGCTGGTCCCAAAGGTTTTCAATAGGGAACTACAAACCTATGTTCCATTTGATTATGGTTACAGCAAAAGAGGAACTATGCAGGCGCCACTACTTTGAAATGGGTGAATTCTTTTTTCCACGACATTCTCACATAATAATCCCCCCACCTTCAGTTTTTTAGTGTTTGCAAACACTAAAAGCCTAACATTAATTCCAGTAAACAAGTGAATGCATCATACTAATAGGTTTCTCTTTTAAGAAGGATTGTGTACACAGTAGTAACATCAGGGTTAAAAACACTATGAATATAAACAGAAGTAAGTGAGAAGAACTCACCAAGGCTGGAGTGCAGTGGGGGATCACAGCTCACTGCATCCATGAGCTCCTGGGCTCAAGTCATTCTCCTGCCTCAGCTTCCTGATTTACTAGCACTAATAGGCACACGCCAACACACTTGGTGTTTTTTGTGTGTGTGTGTGTTTTTTTGTAGTGACAGGGCCTTACTATTTTTAAGGTTATACACACTCTTCTCTCTCCATTGTTACCACTTGAAATTTAAATGAATTTAAATCAAAAAATTATTTTTGAGACCTTCTTACGTGCCAGGCACTAAGGTAGATACATTGTAAACAGAATAGGCATTTTCTGTCATAAGAAAACGAACAAGATTCATCTAGTTACTCATACATTTACACAAAAAATACATTTATTGAATGCCTTCTACAAACTAAGCACTATTCTAGGTGCTAGGGATTTGGCACTCAATAAGGTAGAGAAAAATCCTTGTCATCACAAATGCTACATCCTAATAGAAAGAGATAGATAATAAGCAAAATAAAAAAATAAGTAAAATAAATAAATACAAAGCAGAGCAGCAAATGGGGAGTGCCAGAATGAGGGATGCAATTTTAAATAGGGGGATCAGAGAAGGCCTCACTGACAAGAACACATTTTAGGAAAGTGACAGAAATGAGAGACTGCCATAGATATTGGGGGGTGGGGGCTCCAGTCAGAGAATTAACAGGTACAAAGATCCTAGGGTAGGGGAGAGTTCTGCTACCTTTGAGGAATAACAAGGAGGCCAGGGTGGCTGCAGAAGAGTAAACAAAGAGAAAAATTAGTAGAAGACAAGGTCAAAGAAATGGGAGTAGCTCATGTAGGACCACACAGGCCACTGTAAAGACTGGATTTTAGTCTGAATGAAATAGAGAGCCTTGGGAGGATTTTGAGCAGTTGAGCAGCTCACTAATACTTTAGAACTTTCTTTTTACCATGAAAGCACTGAGTGTGGAAGAACATCCAGTAAAGCGATTTCCCTCCACTAAGAGGTCCATGAAGGCCTCCCTGAAGAAATGACATCGAAACCTGAAGAACTTGTCCACTGTGGGAGATCAGTTCTAAGGAAGAGGGAGGAGCACTGTCTGGCTAAGAGGACTATCTAATGGAAGGGAGAACAGAGCAAGTGGAAGGATTTTAAAGTCATGATAAGCATCTTACAATTCATCTGCTAAGAGTAATGAGTATGAAATTATTGAAGAGTTTTAAGCAAGAGAGTGACATAGTCTGCCCAGGGTTTATAGACACTGATTGTTTTTTATAAAATGGAATAGGTGGTGTTTTTAAATTGCAGGTCATCACTCATCAATGCAAGAGGTTACCAACTAGCTTTTTTTAAAAAAAAAAAAATGAAACATTAGATAACATCAGAATATCCCGCAAGCTGTGAGAGTAAGTATAGTTTGCAGGGAACTTGATTCTGTATATATACATATGTCTGAAGTTTGAAGTCACTTTGGTTAGAAGGAAGGACCTACAGAAGAGGAAAGCAGTAGAGACTGTGCTGTAACTTTAGTAAAGGTATTGCTGGCTGCTGAGACTAAATAGGGAGAGAAGCAAAAGGGCCCACCTAATGGATGTGGGGCAAAGGGAAAGGTCAAGGGCAGTTTTAAGAACTGGATGGATGGAGGCAACATCAGTGAAATTGAGAAGACAGGCGGAGGAAATGATGAGTTGAATTTTCAGCATGTTGCCTGCAAGACTTCATAATGGAGACTTTCAGTTAACACACATGATGAGGCTGGATACTGAGATTTGGAAATGGTCAGCATTAACTGTGAAACAAATTTTTTAAGGATTTCATGACAATTTATTTCATATAACGTTGTAGTCATCCCATGTAATAATTTGGGAGAAATTTATACTTTAAAAAATTGGTGGTATATCTGAATTCATATTTAATAGAGCATCCTGTATTTTATCCGGCAATCTTAGAGTTCAAGTCCCCTGAGAACAGTGGTAGACATATCAGTTAGGACAGAATGACCACAATCCAGGCAAGAGGGAAGAAAACACTAAAACTAGAGTTTCATAGGAATTCTTTGCTTGACATTTTTTAAGAGACTGGGTCTCCCTCTGTCACCAAGGCTGGAGTGCAGTAGGGGATCACAGCTCACTGCATCCATGAGCTCCTGGGCTCAAGTCATTCTCCTGCCTCAGCTTCCTGATTTACTAGCACTATAGGCACACGCCAACACACTTGGCCTTTTTAAAATTTTTATTTATTTATTTTCTTGGTAGTGACAGGGCCTTACTATACTACCTGGGCTGATCACAAACTCCTGGCCTCAAGCAATTCTCCCGCCTCAGCCTCCCAAAGTTCCGAGATTACAGATGTAAGCCTCTGTGCCTGGCCTGCTTGCTTTATATACACAAATTTATAAACCCAAATTCTCAAATGTAAATTTAAATGATTAACTTTTAAATTATTTATAGGCACAATGCCATTCTATAGACTACCTCTCTGTCAGGGTCGGGATGTATACCTGGCGTCTTGGAGTGTGTGGCTGGCTCCAGCTATGGGGCTCAGAAGCATGATGGGTCCTGCTGTCTGCAGATTCTCACAGAACACGTCACGCTAGAGAGGGAATTGAGAGCTGGTTGGGCTGTCCTAAAGGGACTTAACTGTGGGAAGAAAGTTCCGTTTGTGTTTTTCACTTCAATAGAACTTGTTTACAGTGTTGAACTTGACATAAAAACAGAGACTGAATGGTCCTATTGTAGATATAACTTTCCTTCAGGAAATGTTTAAACCACACACATTCTCAATGTGTAAACCCATGATTTTAGTTATTTGGTTAAAAAAGAAAGCCATGGAAAAACAAAATAAAAATAAATGCTACATATCAAAACTATTTCAAAATACATAATATTTTCTTCTTTCAGGGCAGCTGTGCTCCTACTGCCCTGAAGTTTCATATAATACACACTATAAATGGAATTCCATGGCCTTGATCTATCAGCAAACACTAAGGACCTCTCTGTCCCTGGGTTCTGTCTCCAGAAGGCTCCTGGGGAAAAAAAAAAAAAAAAAAGAGCAAAAAATTGCACACACGGATGCATTCTCAAAGGGGATTGGCAGGTCCCACAATGACAGTATCTTGGTTTTCGCAGGCCCAAGTTCCATGAGCAGAAATGTCTACAATGGCAAAAGAATTTTTAAAAGCTTGTAAATAGATATGGAAGAGAAACATGATTAAAAAAACATGAATGACATCTGTCATTTAATCACATGACATCTTCAACACTCAGATTCAAATGTAATTTCAGTAAGGGCAGTAATGCTAGTCGGGGCCCTGTTTTCTCTTCACAAAGTGAGGCGAGGTGAAGAGTCCAAGGTAGCCAGTCAGCATGTTCAAGAGGACGCTGAAAGTATTCAAGCTTTCCATCTTTAATCTGCCAACAGCAACTCAGTAACCAAAAGTGGCCATTTCAATTCTTCCATTCATTCAGTAAATACCTACTGAGAGTCAAGTTTTGATATGTGGAATTTATTTTTATTTTGTTTTTCTGTAGCTTTTTTTTTTTAAACCAAATAGCTAAAATCATGGGTCTATGTATTGAGAAGGTGTGTGGTTTAAACATTTTCCTGAAGGAAAGTTATATCTACAGTAGGACCATATGCACTGTGATGGCACCTGTGCTTCAAGAATAGAAAAGGCCATTCTGTTGGGGCACAGAAAATGATTCCCCAAAACATAGTGCTTGGACATGCTGAGTGCTTTGAAAATGGAAAGGCTTCAGAAATAAGCCTCAGAAGTAAGCCTCAGAACTGAGGTTTCTGTCAGACATTCCCACCTCTGAATCTTTCTGATCTTCCCTCCCAAAGCACCAGGAGGTACTTCCAGAGGAATTTTCTTATCTAAGAAAGCTTCTTTCCAACAGCTTTCCAAAAACTGTCTTAAGACCTCCTCCCTAGGAATCTCATCAAATAACCAGGAAAAATCAATCTCAACCACCAAAGAGAAAAGAAAACAGCGGGAGTTGTCACCATGCCCAGACAGACTTTTAATCTACTCTTCTGAGGCAGTTCCTAGCAATTACCTGGGGGACTTTATCTGCATAAGACAAACTTTGTACCTGTGTAGTTCTGCCCTCACTTTCCCATAACTTGTGCCATCTAGCTTCCAAAGAGTATCATTTACAAAGTAACGTCTGCCTCCTGGGTTCATACATCAGTGCCCTATGAAGAGAGTATTTAAGCCTCAACCATCTGGCCCCCTCTTTGAGTCTCATACTGTGTGTTTGGCTTCCGTGTTTATGCACGTCAAATGAACTTTGTATGCCTTTTTCTCCTATTCTGACTTTTGTCTGCTCATTTTCAGCAAACTTTCAGTGGGTGAAAAGGAAGCTCTCTTTCTGCCCCTACATATGTAAAGAACTGTATTGCAGAAATCCACACTTTTAAACACTAGTCCTAGGTGCTATTAAACAAAATTCATGGAAGACCATTGTTTTGGGCTAAGTTCCTGCAGTAGGCCCCAACAGACCAAACCAAAATGGAGTCACTCATGCTAAAGTTCCATGCCACCAAATCAAAACTAAGTTGCTTATCTGACCTTCAGAGAAATCAGGAGAGAGAGAGGGAGAATAGCCAAATTCCCAAACAGGCCAGTTTTAGCCAGCATAATAAGGAAATCCCCTGTTTTTAACTCTTCTCAAAGTTTCCTGAGGCCCTAATCTGAAGTAATCTGGTATTAACCTATGAGTCTGAGTTTTATTATGCTGTTTCCTTGTTCCTGCTCAAACTACCTTTATAAAAACAGATTTTTCTGCCTTGCCCAGCTTAGCATCTATTTTTAGATGAGATATCACCTGATTCAAGAATTGCAAATAAAAGCCAATTTGATCATTTAAATTTGTCGAAATTTTGTCTTTGACAATGCTATCTTAAAAGAAAGTCAGTATACTAAAACCACCAAATTGTACATTGCAAAAGGTTTAATCCTATGTGAGTTATATTTCAATTTTTAAAAAGTGGTTAAAAAATAAAGATAGGCATGGTAGTATGTGTCTGTAGTCCCAGCTTCTCAGGAGGCTGAGGCAAGAAGATCAATTGAACTCAGGAATTTGAAACTATAGAGCACGATGATCACACCGTGAATAGCCACTGCACGTTAGTCCGCACAACACAGACTCACCTTTAAAAGTAAAATAAAAAGGCCGGGCGCGGTGGCTCAAGCCTGTAATCCCAGCACTTCGGGAGGCCGAGACGGGCGGATCACAAGGTCAGGAGATCGAGACCATCCTGGCTAACACGGTGAAA
>NW_012114400.1:1843577-1866436 GCF_000951035.1 Colobus angolensis palliatus | reverse complement strand
AAAAAAAAAAAAAAAATCAAAAAAAGTAAAATAAAATAACAGTTAAAAGTTTTAAAAAGGGGGAAGCTAAAATGTAATTAGATACCATCCTTTTTTATGCAAGTGGATAGAGGCAGTAAAATCACTACTTTTTTAATTAACAAACAAACCTAGAAATTGTCAAGTTAACCTAAGATACTACCCCAAACCAAACAATATAATTAACATTTTTTTTAAAAGACAAAAGAATGAATGTCTTAATTTCAGAGTAAAAACTGATTTCTGACTGCCCAGGAAAAAGAAATAAAATGACTGACATCAGGTAAGAAAACAGAAAAGCAAGATGGGGGAGAGTCTCTAAAATGAAAAGGTTTCCTGGATTCTTGGCCAGCTATTTTTTTTTTTTTTTTTTTTTGAGACGGAGTCTCGCTCTGTCACCCAGGCTGGAGTGCAGTGGCCGGATCTCAGCTCACTGCAAGCTCCGCCTCCCGGGTTCCCGCCATTTTCCTGCCTCAGCCTCCGGGTAGCTGGGACTACAGGCGCCCGCCACCTCGCCCGGCTAGTTTTTTGTATTGTTAGTAGAGACGGGGTTTCACCGTGTTAGCCAGGATGGTCTCGATCTCCTGACCTCGTGATCCGCCCGTCTCGGCCTCCCAAAGTGCTGGGATTACAGGCTTGAGCCACCGCGCCTGGCCTGGCCAGCTATTTTTAAAGGGAAATGATTTTCAAAATCCTTAGGAATAATTTTAAGGCAATTTTTAAAATAAAGGCTATGTAAGAACTGTTGGATCTTTTGTTCCATTACTTAGTAAATTTAAAAAAACTAGAAAATTGCTTTATGAATTACCAAGTGCTATCGTTTGAATGCTTGACCCTCGAAACCTCATACTGATTAATTCGATCCCCACCCGCCCCCACCGCCACCCCGCCCTCAGAGTGGGGCCTAATGGGAGGTATTTGGGTCATGGAGATGGATCCCTCATGAATGGCTTGGTGCCATCCTCACAGGAGTGAGTTCTTCTATTAGTTACTACAAGAATTCCCGCAAGAGTTTCCCCAAGAGCTAACTGTTAGAAAAGGGCCTGGCACCTTCTCCCTTTCTCTTGCTTCCTCTTCACCATGTTATCTCTACATGGCAGCTCCCCTTCACCTTGCACCATGAGTGGAAGTTTCTTGAGGCCCTAATCAGAAGCAGATGCTGCCGCCATGCTTCTTGTATTGTCTGCAGAACCGTGAGCCAAATAAACCTCTTTATACATTATCCTGCCTTAGGTATTGCTTTACAGAAACACAAAGATACCAAGTCTGTGTTTTATAAATTACCACATCAAAATAATATGCAGATCTGAGTAAATCAAATTGCTTCCAAGGTTATCTAAAGCCCTACTAGGGTGTTAAAGAAAAAAAAAATTCATGACACTTATTAAAGATGGTAAGGAAGACTTTATTCAAGCGGGGTGGGGTGGGGGCACTATTACAATGAGGTTTTTGTTATCAGGGGAACGAGATCAGGTTCAACTCCAAGTACAAGAAAAAGGGGGGATTTATAGACAAGGAGCACAGTGCAGGAGTAAGTGGATGGAAAACTGCCAAGAGAAAGCATCAAGGGTAAGGGGATTTGCTGGTTAAACAAACATAATGGGATTCTTGCTGAAGGCAGGTCAGGGTGATCTGATGTTACGTAGTACATGGTGGAGGATGAGAATGTTGATCAGATTTTGAGGATGATCAGATATTAAGGTGGGAAATTCTGGCTGAACTGATTCATCGGGATTCTTGCTAAAATTGGACACCTGGGGGACTTGCCCAAGGCCATAGAGGCCTGACTAAGGTTTGGTCAAGGGGAGATTCGGTAGCACAGATACAGCCCAAAAAAGGCACTGTCACAGATATGGCTGTAAAAAGGCAGTTTCTCTCCTTAAGTTGGAAACCACAAGCAGGAAATGGTCTACAAATGCTGAGGTTTCCTTTCAGATCCTCCTTTTAATCCACAAGCTCAGCTGACCATGTCTTACGCAACTAAGCAAGTTTTTGTGGCAGGAACAAAAGTTGATTTAGGCCCTAGGAGTACCCCAGTCTGGCTCTTGGATCTTCTGCTACCTGAGTTTGGATGACACAGTTATCTGTAACAAGGTCTTCAGGAAGACAAACTTATAAAGGTAAGCTGCTTGGTACATTGTAAATATTTAACAAACATGAAGGCCTAATCTAAGAGCTGCAATCAGATCTTCCTGGACATGTCCCAGACTCAACTGGAGTAAGTGGTGGGATCTAAAGAAGTGGTCTTCAAACTGGGGTACTCATAACTCTGGGAATATAAAGACTTCCCAAGGGTTCACAGGCATGAGTAGCTTTAACAGAATCAATGTTCAAATCCTCAGTTCCCACGTGTCCTCTCATAACACTGCTCTACAGAAGAGAAGTCTGCAGCAGCTTGTGGTTCCCTTTCCCACATCCTCTCTGCCAACCAAAGGCTCTGCAACCACTTTGTAAAAGAAAGTGAAGGCAAAGCCCCACTGGGACCTAAGCTTCCTGTGTGCTTGCTCCAGGGGTAAACACCTCTGGGCCACCAAGCAGAGGGACCAGGGAATGGAGATTTCGGGAGAGGTAGGGCAAGGTGAAGAAAGCCGCAGCAAGGCTCCATGCCTTTTCCCTCATTCTCTCTCCTACCCTCCCCAACATTGTGTCTCTTACATTCAGAAGTGAGGTTGCACAGACATGCATGCGATCACATTCATTTTCAGTAAAAATAAATCAATAAAGTCAACTTTTTCCTGACAGAAACAGCCAGTCTAATTTGATCGGATAATTTGCTCTATGAACAATTCCTGACCTGAAACAAATCTGAAACTCTGTGATTTTAAGGAAAAGGTGTTTAAAGCATGAAGACAATACTGCTAAATAAAAACCACAGGAGGCCATTGTTTTGGACTAAGTTTCTGCACCAGGCCTCAACAGACCAGACAAAAAAATCATAATGGGATCACTCATACTAAAGTTCCCCTCTACCAAACTCTAAGTATTTATTTGACCTTCTGAGAAATTGGGAGAAAGAGATAACAGCTGATTTTCCAAAAAAGCCAGTTTAAATCTTCAATCAGCACGAAAAACTTCTACTTAAATCCTTAAACATATAAACAGTTAAAAGTTTTAAAAAATGGTAAGTTAAAATATAATTAGATACTATCCTTTTGTACACAAGTGGATATAGAGGCAGTAAAACTAATAATTTGTAATTAACAAAAAACGTAGAAATTGTCAACTTACCCAAAGATAGTACCCAAAACCAAACAATATAATTAACATTTTTTAAAGACAAAAAAATGAGTGTCTTAGTTTCAAAGTAAAATCTGATTTCTGACTGCCCAGGAAAAACAAACACAATGACTGACATCAGGTAAGAGAACAGAAAAACAAGAGGGAGAGAGATTCTCTAAAACAAAAAGTTTTTCTGGATTCTTGGCCAGCTACTTTTCAAAGGTAGTTTTTCAAAATACTTAGGAGTAGTTTCAAGACAATTTTTCTTTTTTTCTTTTTTAAATAAAGCCTATGTAAGAACTGTTCAATCTTTTGTTTCATTACTTAATAAATCTGAAAAAAAAAACTCAAAAGAAGTAGCCTGATGTTAACTAATCAGTTATGTCTCTCTCTGTGTGTGTCTTTTTTTTTCTTTTTTTAAGAGGGGTTCTTGCCCTGTCACACAGGCTGGAGTGCAGTGACACGATCATAGGTCGCTGTAGCCTAGAACTCTTGGCTTCAAGTGATCCTCCCACCTCAACCTCCTGAGTAGCTGGGATTACAGATGGAAGCCACATTTTTTTTCTATTATTCTGCTTCTCTATTCTGCATTACAGAAAAATAGCTGTGGAATGACTAATATACTCTTTGCTCTCTTTGCTTCTGCTTTCTTCAGCCGTCCTCTGCCTACAAAGCTAACTCCTTCTGCTCAGCTCATCAGAACACTTATTATATTTTTATGGTATGAAGTGTTGCCCAATTCTAGAACCACAATACAGCCAACTGAGCTATTTAAACTGTTTGTTGTAATTTTGTCTGTTGACAACACAAAATAGATCCTTTATACAATATGTTCATGTTGACTTGAAAATGTGCAAAGAGATATTAAGTTTTATAAGTCTTTTAAAGCTTTTGAGAGGAAAAACTTTGAAGACTATTGGTCTAAGCAACTTAACTGAAAGGTCTACGCCAGCTTATACATATGATTTAATGACAAGCACAGGTCTTCTTAAGGAAAAGTGACTTTGAATGGAGTTAGATTCTTCCCAGCCCAATCCTCAGGAACTTGTGTCCATTTCAGGGGAAAAATAGGCTTACAAATAGGGCTGGTAAATAACATGGAGCCACATCACCCAGATATCTGTGGGAAACAGCTCAAGCCAGCACAGTTTTAAGACAGACAAATGAGGGGTGAAGTACTAGCTTCATTATAGTACCTATGTCAAGAGCCACAGGGCACCAGAAATACCACAAGGTAGCCAGAGAGACTACAGAAATTCAAATCGCTGTCTGACGAAACTTGGGAACCTTCTGCATTAGTTGGGAGAAGTTGCGGGGAGTGGGATGTATGTGGTTCTAGCTCCCTCTATTTCATCCAATCTGTAGGATCAGCATCTCATCGCTGCTCTTGAGAGCTCATTGGGCATGGCCTGGGGAAATGCAGCTAACACTTTAGATAAAATGTCTAGAAGTCATTAAATAGACAATCCCTTTCTTCTTTGTCTCTGCCTCTAGCCTCCCTCTCTTCCCAATCAAATATGAGGAAACTGAGGTCCAGCAAAGTTGAATTGTCAAAAGTTCTGAAGCAGTGCCTGGTCAAACTGAGAAAGGAACACAGACATTTCCATTTCTGTTTCTGCTCAGCTCTCCTAATTTCAAGTCCAGAATTCTAGCCACAAACCAGACACTATTGCAAGTAAACTCTCAGAAGGACATTACTTTGTATTTTTCTCAAGTTGTTTTTTATGTCATTTGGCTAAGAAACAGAACTGGATGTGGACAACAAGCTGGGTGTGAAGTTGTAACTCTTCCTGACTCACCAGGTACAACACTCCACTTGGGTGGCAGCTCACCCATCAATAGGACAAGCCCTACTAGGAGATGGTGGCAGGGATTTGTCTGGATGCTGCGTGATCAACGACAACACAATAAGTACTAGTTTTCTTCCTTCATTCCCAGTCTAGTATACCTCCTCTTGATAGTATCACCTGTTGTAGGACACTGGGGGATCCCTATGGGTAACAGAGGCCCCATTTGCAAAAGGAAGGAAAATTATTTATATTAAGAACTTCATCAAGAATTTTCAGTACTGCTTGGCAAAGTACAGATATTAACATGAATTTGATGTATTCATAGGAAAGACCAAGTATACAATCTCCAGCAGAAATTCTCATACAGACACTATACAAAATTTGAAGACGTACACTTCATGTGCTAAAAGATATTTGTAAACTTCTTTGTCAAGGACTCCTTTCCGTGGGTTGTACCACATTTCTGCAAAGTTCACACTTCTCATCTAAATCAATGTTACTTGGCTCCCTTGTACACCAGTTTCTTCTAGACCTATAGAGTTATATACATTCTGCATGATTTGACAAGATCTTGTGAATCATTCTATGTCTCAAATTTTTGTTTCTGATCCAATCCAGCTCATAGCACCCTTTACAACCTAACATACTTCCAAGCATAACTTAGAAAGGGGATGGCAACTACAAGGATGGGGAGCTTCACACACTTCCCCCAGATAAGGCAGATATTGCTCATCAATTGCCACATTTGTTTCATGGATTCAGTTGAGGTTCAGTCTCAATTCTTCTCATCCTAATACTCCAGGCAACACTGACAACTAATTAGAATTGACATCTAAATATCTCAGTTAAAATCTATTTGCTTGGGTAAGCATATGCACAGAAGAAAGAAAAAATCTATTTTCGACCCCAGGATTAGATTTAATCACTGAAAAGTAGTTCTTGAGGGTTTTTTGTATTTGGGCTTTTTTTTTTTTTTTTTTTTTTAAGACGAGGGCTCACCATATTGTCCTTGAACTCCTGGGCTCAAACAATCCTCCTGCCTCAGCATCCCAAATAGTTGGGATTACAGTCATGTGCCACTGCACTGGCCTCAGAGTTTGTTGAGGATCCCAAATGTTATTCCTGGTACTTAAATGTTACATTCCCAATGGCAACATTCTTTAGATGACTCCAAAGTTCCATCTCTCTTTGAATACACATTAGAATTCTAACCTCCTGAGTTTTGACATGTACCAAGAAATATCTTCAGGTGTAGAGATAAGGGATGGTTTATCTACTCCCTCTTTTCCTTTCATTCTTTGAAGTGAGTAGACCTGCTGTTTCCCAAACTTTCTACTAAGTTGGCCCTTAGGATTTTAGTTTGATTTGAGTTTAAGGTGGACATTATATCTGTTCATATTTTATCTGACTTATCCATCCTTTAGGACTCTGAAAAATAGTCACTGCATAGTTATTATTAAATATCAACAGACTTGAGAGCTTATATATGCCCCAGAGAAGGCAGATATTGAATGAATGAGCATAATTTCATGATGAATAAGCGTTATGGAAAAGTAACTCCAAATCTTATATTTTTTAAGCATTTCAGAACCTAAGGAAGAATCTTAAGAGTTTGTAACAGAATCAAATGTATCTGGTTCAGTATTTTACCAAAAGTGCTCTTTAGAACAGAAGACCATAAGTTCCCTATATAAAAGGGATCCTGGAATCAAGTTTGGAGACCCTGAATCTAATGTTCTACTCAAATATTCAGTTTACATTATCACTTTAAATGTCGTTTAAAAAAATAGTGCAGTAAATAGATAGGCCTATTCAGTTGTGCCTAAGCCAAACTTCTGGGGAGCACTGAAACTTTGTTTTCTGTTATCTGTTAACAGATGGAATGACTCTTCTAAAGAACATGCTGTAGGAAGTCTGAATACGTCCAACCTCTTGCCTCAACCAGAAACAAAACTTACACTGTGAAAGACAACGACCACCCTTTATAAAACATCCTCAGGTCTGAAAAGGCTACCAACTCCCTCCATAACCTCTGTTTAGTCCCCACAGGGTCAAGTTCTTCCTTTGTCTAATCGAACTCTCTCATGCAACAAGTCATTCCCTGCATGTTATCTTTCCCCTCTTACCCTCTCCCTTGTGGATATGGAGAAGTCAACAGTCTTCTCTTTAAGAAAACCATCCACAAAGGCTTAAAAAAAAAAAAAGCAAATATGAGAATATTCCTCCCTAGATTAATTAGTTTCTTATTGCCTTTAAGACAATCCAAATGCTGGAACTGCCCTTTCTATTTCATAGAATGGGTTGTTGCCTGATTCTAAAAAGTGAAAATAATAATAATAATAAGACAATTCAAATTCTAAGGAACAATAGTTGCAAGCAAGGCACCCTTTTCCCTGTTCACCTTCGTTTTTGTTTTGTTTTGTTTTAAGAGACAGGGTCTTGCTATGTCACCCAGGCTGATCTGGAACTTCTAGGCTCAAGCAGTTTTCCTGTCTCAGCCTCCTGAGTAGCTGAGATTACAGGTATGCACTACTGTGCCAGCTTCCCCTCCCTTTCTTTGGTGTCCAGCCTGCTTTCTTCTTACCCTCTCTCTGTCATACTCTATTTAGGAGTCCTCAAATATACTGTTTTTATTTTGCACATGTTTTCTAAAATGCCTTCCCCTATCCACCAGGTAAACTCATACCCATCTTTAAGTCTCATGTCAAACCCCACCTTCTCTGGAATCTTCCCTGATCACTGGCTCAGCTGCCCTTCTTCCAGGCTCCAATAGCATTTGGAATCTATCTTCCCTCAGCATATCACATATGTATCTAATACATATTAGATATATTTCAATATCTAACTTTGACTCCATAGGACAAAACCTTACCACAGTACCTGGTGTATGAGAAGCATGTAATCAACATTTGCTTAAGGAATTAAACAAGCAGACTTGAGACTTTGGGATCAACTTTTCCTTTTTTAGCAAAGGAACCATGAGGACTTTCCTTATTTATCCTATTTTCTACCTGGTAATATTTTACTAGGAACCTCTCTGATTTCTCCACATTCCTATGAGAAGGAACCCAAAACGTGACCCTGTGCGTATTTTATGGTATCTGGAGCCTCAAGGTTTTTTCCCTCTGACTGAATCTACAATGAATTTCATTTCAAAACTCACTATCAAATTTTGGTATTTCTTCCCACAAACATTTTATTTTAAAAATAAAAGCAGGAAATTGAAGTTAGAACTTTGGACAAAGGAAGCTTCTGTTGCCCAAGTCAGATCTGCAGCAGTTGCTGTCGCCACCCGGAGTGGCCAGGGTCCTCTACTAGGCCACAGCCCTTGCCAGCCTTGCGTGGCATGAGATTGGAGAAGACCTTCAAGCAGTGCCACTCCTTTAAACAAAGAGTAGATGTCCCACTTACCTGACAGCAGCGTCTTACCAAAATCCCAGTGGCAAAAGAATGACACAGAGGTGAGAAGCAGCTTCCTGGCCTGGAAAACCAAGTAATTTTGTACGTGATCAGGTCAACATGAGTAAACTCGTCAAGATAATTAGAACGCCCTTACAGCTGGATGGTAATCAAGCCCTCTTCCTAGTGGTGAGCTGAGACAGCTTGGTGAGTATTTCCATGCTGATTTCTGAAGTGTATGAAGGTGAGAAGGATGAAGACAGATTCCTATATGTGACAGTATATACCTCTAGAGAGACATTTGGAGTGAAGCTATCAGTATAAGACTAGAAACACACACACACAAAATGCATCTATTCTACAATGTTTAAATCCTTCCCAGAGTTGGGGGCGGGGGAAGGATAAAAAAGGGCATGTTACCAATTGAGACTGATCAGTTCATCTAATCACAGATCATCAAAACAGCAGTGTTGCCACCTAGGAGTTTAGAAAGTTGTGTTTGTATTTAAAGCAGAAAAACTGAGCTCTTAATGAGCACAATCAATTTGAGAAAACCATATTATTTATCCTAGGCTATCTTGTTTCCAAATTTTAAAAGTTCAAAAATAAAATAGTTTGCATTCTAAGTTGCCAGTGAAATAATTCTTCAAGTTCTTTTAATGCTCCTTTTTTTCCACCCCCAAATAGGCACTTGTAATTTGAGCAGTAACTTAAAGGCATTCAGAGAGACATCGAGTCTTCTCTTTAGGTTCATAGAACCTGCCACGTTTTATCAGAAGGGTTCTTACCTAACTAGAGAAATCTGCTTAAGAAGATCTCTAAGCATAAATTGTCCAGCAACCCACTCCAAAATACATATGCCATAAGCACAAAGCAGGGAAAATGGGGGCATATAAGAAAACAAGACTGTGAACTGCTGTTAAAGATTCCTAATTCTTAATAGAAATACACCAAAAAGCAACGCTCTTGCAGTGTTAGAAATTTCTTATTTGATTTGCTCTTTAGACAGTTACACAGAAGAACACCACTACTCTATATGAACTTTGAGTAATTTATAAATTTGGTCTAGTTTCTTTAAAAGCCCTAGAGAAAAAGAGGGGCATTTCTTGTTTTGTATTTTCTCTAATCTAAGAGCTCAAACTACTGCCTGCTTTGGTAAATGAAGAAGCAGTTGTATCCATTTCATTCTTTAGGACAGTATTAGAAACTACAGAAAATGAAAACTAAAATCATTAAAATGTAGATACATTCCTTTCTACCTCTTAGCACAAAGTTATAGATGACCCACATTTTGTGTTAAGTATGTGACTAAAATATATTATTAAAAAGCAGTTCAGTTATTACTTTTAGGTCAAACAACTATCAAAATTATCCATTCTGATAAAAGACTACAAATCGGGTTTAATGTACACTGCTTGGGTGATGGGTGCACCAAAATCTCACAAATCACCACTAAAAACTTACTCATGTAACCAAACATCACCTGTTCCCCCCAAAACCTATGGAAATAAAAAAGTAAAAAAATTTCCCCCACTCTGAGTGCAGGTCAGTTGTGAGGAAAACATAGCAAAAGGAAATATGCTCTTTACAAATATTAATGTCAAGAGTTAAACATCTTCCAAGCTCACACTAGAATAAGTGACCAGTGCTTCCCACTGCCTACATGGGGTTTACTATTCACTATTTTCTTGGGAGTATCACAGAAAGATCACAGTTATACCACTTTAGGTTGTACATGTAGCAGGTCATAATTTACTCTGTGTACTGAATGTGTACGCAATACCTGTATCTGTTAGTGAAAATTATTTTCCGTAATGGAACGGGGAAAAGCAATATAACTGTACATGAGCCCTCAAGTGATCATTAAAGGGATTCCCATCACCTACTCTCCCCACTGCAGCTGTCTGTCCACGTCTCACTTTCGATATGGACTATACTTTTACATTATGTATTTTGTTGTTTTGTTGTTGTTGTTGTTGTTTTGTGACGGCGTTTCACTCTTGTTGCCCAGACTGGAGTGCAATGGCACAATCTCAGCTCACCGCAACCTCTGCCTCCTGGGTTCAAGTAATTCTCCTGCCTCAGCCTCCCGAGTACCTGGGATTATATGCACGCACCACCATGCCTGGCTAATTTTGTATTTTTAGTAGAGACAGGGTTTCTCCGTGTTGGTCAGGCTGGTCTCAAACTCCCTACCTCAGGTGACCTGCCCGCATTGGCCTCCCAAAGTGCTGGGATTTCAGGTGTGAGCCACTGCGCCCAGCCGACATTATGTAGATTCTTAATCAGCCTGTCTGGTTTAGATTGTATATGTCATCACATCTGACATTCTTGTAACTACTATGTGATCAATAAGACTCCTATAAGAAATACTGCTTAAAAAAAAAAAAAAATACTACGTTGAGAAGTGACCTCTATCCCACATCAGTGGGCAGTCATTTACAGGATCTTTCAAACAAGTATTTTTTAATGAAATAGAGTCACTAAAGGCACAACCGTCAAGAAAATAATGTCAGAACTTTGGTGGATGTATAAAGTCACAGTATTAGTGATAATTTCAGACATCTTCCAGAAAAGTCTCCCAATAGTAGCATTGCTAAGAATTCTCAAAGACGTAAACCATTTTGACTGGGCTATTACTTTAGAACTCTTTTTATTAGAGAACTATGTTTCAGGCACTAGGAGGAACACATTCTTTTTAATGTTGAAGGACTTTGGGTTCTGTAAAAGAAAATGTTTTTAGCACCTTTACAGTTAGGTATATAACATATATCAGAACATAAAACATTAATAAGGATAGTCACATACTTTATAAAGACTAGTGAAAATGATTACTAAAAATAATGTAGGCTGGGCATGGTGGCTTATGCCTGTAATCCCAGCAGTTTGAGAGGCCAAGGCAGGCGGATTGCTTGAGCTCATGAGTTGGAAACCAGTCTGGGCAACATGGTGAAACCCCATCTCTAAAAAAAATACAAAAATTAGCTGGGCGTGGTGGTGTGCACCTGTGATCCCAGCTACTCAGGAGGCTGAGGTGGAAGATGGTTTGAGCCTGGGTGGTAGAGGATGCAGTGAGCCAAGATTATGCCACTGCACCCCAGCCTGGGTAACAGAGCCAGGCCCTGTCTCTAAATAAATAAATAAATAAATAAAGCAAACCTACTTTTTTTTTTTGAGACAGAGTCTCGTTCTGTTGCCCAGGCTGAAGTGCAGTTGTGTGATCTTGGCTCACTCCAACCTCCACCTCCCAGGTTCAAGTGATTCTCCTGCCTTAGCCTCCCGAGTAGCTGGGACTACAGGCATGCATCACCATGCCCAGCTAATTTTTTTGTATTTTTAGTGGAGATGGGATTTCACTATGTTGGTCAGGCTGGTCTCAAACTACTGACCTCAAATGATCCACCCTCCTCAGTCTCCCAAAGTGCTGGTATTATAGGTGTGAGCCACCGTACCCAGCCAAACCTGCTATTTTGGATTATTATGGAAAATGAATAAGAAAATTTCTCCAGCCATATATATAGAACAGTAAAATTCAGAATCACAAACATAACCATGCATCCAAACATAATGTTGGTGAATTTCTCAAAACAATTAACTATATACATATTTTTTTGTTCCCAGTAACCAAGAGAATCCCAGAATGGGACATTAATAGATTCTTTCAATTATCAGCACTCAATGGAATAAGTCCATCCTGAGAAAATATGCCAAGAACATAGCAGTTCTGATGACAATGCACCACAGGCAACAATTTAAGTTGAGAAGAGAGATGCATGGCAACAGCCAGGACTATTGGGTTACAAGTGATGAAAAGCCAAGTGACTTCACTTAAAAAAAAAAAAAAAGAAAGAAAGAAAAAGAAAAAGGAAGTTAATTGACTTATGTAAGTATAAGTGAGCATTGACTTCATGACTGGATCCAGGACCAATGTCACTGTACCTTGGCCTTGGCCTCTCTTCATCTTACAACCCCTTTCCTCTTCATTGCTTTACTCAAAGGCAGCTTCTCTCCATATGATGGCCCCAGCAACACCAGGCATATATCTCCCAGATTTCTGTCCAGTCAATGTGCAAGGATTCATTCTAATTGCATCAATTTTGGTCACATATCCATTAACGAACATTCACTGTGGCCAAAGGGTTGTGGTCCCAAAAAGAGCAGTGAATGCTAGACAGCCAGAAACAATAAATTTCCACCATGGTAACTGCATAACAGATTTTATATTGCTTTTGAGCTGTGTAAATACCTCAGATCCTAGTTCCTAAAAATTAGACATCCTGAATTCATGGAGCCATCTGTCATATCATCATGGTTATCTCAAATTCAAGTGTTCTCTTTGTGACAATTAAAGCATGCTAGCTTTATTTGTGCGAAGGTTCTTATTCAACAGCATGCTGCATGAAGTTTTGTTTTCTTTATATTTTAGCCTAAGTCTCAAAGCTGAAAATAAGAGACAATTATCCCCATATTCTAAAGAGAAGTGTCTGACACATCCACGCTACTTAGCATAAAAAGCCAGATCAGTCTAGTATTTATAAAACTCTTACCTACAGATTCTATATGCCAAAGTCAAAGAGAACAGGAATTCAAGAGTAAAGAATGTGTTGGCCTTTTTTCTCCCCTCCTCATAGAGGGGAGAAGGGGGATACGGGTAGGCTTTGTGGCCCCACCCAAATCTCATCTTGAATTATAATTCCCATAATCCCCACGTGTCAAGCGAGAGACCAGGTGGAGGCAACTGAATCATGGGGGCGGTTTCCCCCATGCTGTTCTCGTGACAGTGAGTCCTCACAAGATCTGATGGTTTTGTAAGGGGCTCTTCCTGATTCACTCAGCACTTCTCCTTCCTGCCACCTTGTGAAAAAGGTGACTTGCTTCTTCTTCGCCTTCTGCCATGATTGAAAGTTTCCTGAGGCTTCCTGAGCCATGCTGAACTGTGAGTCAATGAAACCTCTTTCCTTTACAAATTACCCAGTCTCAGGCAGTTCTTTATGGCCGTTTGAAAACGGACTAATACAGTGTGTTATCTCCCAACCTCCCTCATAAAGATGGGAGGCACCTGCAGAAGGTGAAACAGACACCTAACTTCCCAGCAGAAGTATAATTTTTCAGAGGGTGAGATGAGAAAAATAAAGCAGAGTAAGGAAATGATGGTTGTGGGCATAGCCACTTGAGACAGGGTACTTAGGGAAGGCCTTGCTGATAAGGCAACATTTGAGCAGAGGCTTAAAAGTGAGGGAGCAAGCCACGCGGCTAGCTGGAGGGAAAAGCTTTAAGCAGAAAGAAGAGTAAATCCAAAGGTTCTTGGAACATGGTTATTATATTCTGGGATTGAAAGAAAGACGCTGGAACTGGAAAGAAATAAGCAGCAAGGAAAGTGGCAGGAATTAAGAAGATAGATTAAAATGGAGTTGCCATTTACTACTATGTGGTAAAGAGTAAATTAAAAGTCAGAGAAAGATCACACTCCCCATGCCCACTGTGGGTGCCTGAGCCTTGGGAGGTGGGGGAGGCCAGGGAAAACTTTGAATTACATGTGAGATTAAAGTCTTGATTTAGACCTAACTGTATTTGTTTTTCTTTTACTATCTGAAAATGAAAAAAAATTTGGGATCTTAAGGGTTATCTATAAGGCAGGAATGAGAGTTATCAGTGAATGTTTGAAGATCAGAAAAAAATAAACCTGCTCCCCATTTGTACCCCACAGATTCTACCCTATTCAATAAACTGGTTACTTTCTAATAAATCAAAAACTTCACAACACATCTATAAACTTCACAGTATTCAGCACAATGTTTCACACAAAACAGACACTCAGTAAATATTTGCTGTAGCCCATTAAGTAGTCTAATGTGCCATTTGGGAGAGCAAAAATGATGTGGTATTAGATTAGTGGTCAGATAAGAGAGAGGTGGGGTAGGGCTTAACCTTCTAAATTGCAAAGTTTAAAATCTGAGATTGTAGACTTTGCATATGGTCTTGACTTTTAATTAGAGTCACCTACAAACAACTTACTGCAAACTTGATAGAATGAGTAACCAATCTTTAGCATTGAAACTATGTTTGCAATTTGCTAGCTTCAAATGCACAGTGTGGACTCAAGGAAATACAAACGGCTAGTGTATTATAAAATGAAATAAATTGAACACAAAGGATAGGATACAAAAAGGATACTTCTAAAAAGTGACAGAGATCACTAAATTGGCTATTTCCATTTCCATTTTTGACTTAAACCAAAGTTTGTTTCCTTTTCACATAGAGGAAGTCTAGAGTGTGGGAGACCAGAGCATGTATGGCAGCTCAAAGGTCACTGGGAGCTAGATTTGTTCTATGGCACTTCTCGGATCATCCTTGGTGTGTCACCTCATGGTCTAAAATGGTAACTTGAATTCGAGACACTTTTCCTAAGTCTATCAGCTCATTTGGAAGTAACACAGGAAGCACTGTACCCTTTTCTTTGTAAAACAAATATTCTAAAAAGCTTTCAATTCATTCTGATTGGCCTAACCTTTCAATAACTTGAATTTCATTCTTTATACCACTTTAAGTATGGCAAAGAAATGACCATGGTTCTTCGGGATCTCTGAAGATTTTCTTAACCTATATGTAACTGGCTTTTCTAAGGCATGTCTACATTACTGTTCCATTGGGTGAGGGGGCATCATGCTTTAAACTTAGGGAGACCAATAAGAAATTATCTAGAAATTTCTATATACAGTAGTGACAATATGGTCAATTAATGAAGCTAATTTCCCAGTAGACAATCTGGTACTTTAAAAAACATATATAAAATATTTTTCTCTTTCATTTATACTTAACACGCAAATTGGACATCCATAAATTCATTCCAGATAGAGTAAAACTAATAAAATTCATTCCAGATAGAGTAAAACTAATAAAATTCATTCCAGATAGAGTAAAACTAATAAAAGTTTTATGACTCAGTAAATCCTGAATCATTTAAGACACTATAAGTTCTTGAAGAAAGCATTTTAAAATTTGACAGGATCCCCTTAAAAGCAAAGAAAATATTAGTTCTTTGCAGAAAAGGAAATTTCCTGTTCAATTGAAATAAAGAAAATCACTTCTAGGCTGGGCACGGTGGTGCATGCCTGTAATCCCAGCACTTTGGGAGGCTGAAGCGGGCAGATCACGAGGTCGGGAGATCGAGACCATCCTGGTCAACATGGGGAAACCCCGTCTCTACTAAAAACACAAAAATTAGCGGGGCGTGGTGGCAGGTGCCTGTAGTCCCAGCTACTAGGGAGACTGAGGCAGGGGGATTGCTAGAACCCGGGAGGCAGAGGTTGCAGTGAGCTGAGGTCACACCACTGCACTCTAGCATGGTGACAAAGCAAGACTCTGTCTCCATAAAAAAAAAACCAAAAATTAGAAAGAAAATCACTTCTAAAAGTTCAATGTGTCTATTTTTTTAGAAGATAAAAATTACATGCAAAAACACTGGGATAAAAACTATGGTTAGATGCAAAATGAACCATGGTCTTTATCCCCATAGAGCACAAAACAAAATACATTTCCCTTTTCATTCCCACAATAGTTTCCTATTAACAGAGAGAGCTACAAGAGGCACAGACGATTAAGACATGAATTCAGTCAACACTTCTGAGATCTGAGGCACAGCCCACTTAGAAGTCTGGACTGCTGCCATGTACTCAAAGATTGTAATCTTGGCTCACTGTAACCTCTGCTTCCTGGGTTCAAGTGATTCTCCTGCCTCAGCCCCTCAAGTAGCTGGGACTACAAGCATGTGCCACCACGCCCAGCTAATTTTTGTATTTTTAGTAGAGACGAGGTTTTACCGTGTTAGCCAGGATAGTCTCGATCTCCTGACCTTGTGATCCACTCACCTTGGCCTCCCAAAGTGCTAGGATTACAGGCGTGAGCCACGGCGCCTGGCCTCACTTAATTCTTAAATTTGTAAGTAAAAAAGTACCCTGCATTGGATTAAGTATCAAATAACTGTTACTAATGATGTGTCAGGGTTCAAAGATTTGGAAGAAAAGCTATATATGCTGGAGTAATTGGAAGAAGCCTTAAAATAAATAAGTAAACAAATATTTAATCATAACACTATATGCCAAGTATATATAGGTTGGTGCAAAAGTAATTGCAGTTTTGGCCATTAGAAGTAAACATTTGCACCAACTTTAATTCTGTGAGATAAGTTTTATTGCTCCCATTTTAAAGTATAGAAAACAATCACCAAGAAGACAAGAGATCTGACTTAGGTAGTTGAGTAACAGAGCCAAGATTTGAGAATAGGCTTCAAGCCTAGCATTCTTTCCATTACACTAGCCCACTTCTTGGAAGTGAAAAGGTACTAACTGGGTCTAAAAGGACAGGAGCAAGGTATTGAGAACAGAGAAGTGCTATTGTGGGACAAGGGTGACTAAGGCATAGTGACCCAAATAAGGCCTGTTGGTACAATATCTTGCCGCAACAGTTTTCCTTTCACATTTTTCTTTTTAGTAAGATATTGGAGATGGTTGGGAAAGAAAACATTTCACTCAATAATTCTTCCCCCAGTGGTATCGATTTTGGAGTAGTACAGTAGGAGGAATTATTTTCAAGGCGCAGGAACTTCTAGCTAACGGTTTTGTGACTTTCTTTCATAGTCAGAAAGCTTAATTCAGGCCGGGTGCCCTGGCTCATGTCTATAATCCAGGCACTTTGAGAGGCCAAGGTGTGTAGATTGCTTGAGCTCAGGAGTTCAAGGGCAACATGGCAGAACCCTGTCTCTACAAAAAATACAAAAATTAGCAGGGGATGGTGGCACGTGCCTATAGTCCCAGCTACAGGGAAGTCGAGGCTGCAGTGAACTGTGATTGTGCCACTGCACTCTAGCCTAGGTGACTGGAATGAGACCCTATCTCAAAAAAAAGAAAAAAAAGAAAGAAAAAAGAAATAGAAAAAAAAGAAAAAAGAAAGTCCAGTTCACTCGACTCTTATAAAACATGATTTTCTCCTTGTACTTTACTCTGCTCCTCTTTAGACAATAAGAATACAAGAAAGGAGAACTCGTGTTTACAACCCAACCGCTCTGTGCTTTCTGGTTTTTTTTCATTGAAGTAGTCTCTTGACTTCATGTTGAGTGATCACTTTACACAGGCAACAGTTGGCTAGCTAGTCCAATTAAATTATTATTCTTTTTGTTTTTGTTTCCTGTAGCACTACGTCCTGAATAGTCCAACTGAATTATATTGGGTAACTTTCATTCACCGGGTATCCAGTTTTGAATGTGATCACAACAAAAAATCTCTTTCTCAACTGAACTGTATAGATTGTGCCATATGTTACCACACTTTTGTTTATACATTTAATTTAGTGACTACATTAAAAACTCAGCTTAGTATAAAGGCTGCTTATTCCATGCCTTGCTCATTCTCAGCAATCAAGTTGATTAAAAAATAAGTTTTTTTGATTAAAGCCCAGGCTACACATCAGAGTTCATGGCTGAATATGACATGTCCAAAGGTAGAGCAGGCTTGAAGGTTATACAATGTTAGAGGATACATGTTTGAATGACATAAGAAGTTTTAATTCCTAAGAAACTGCTGAAAGAAAGAGAAACTATTAGGGAACCCTGGTTGTTGGATGAGGAGGCTAGAATTGTTCTCAAAAATTTTAACAGAAATTACTTTAGAAAACTGGCAAAAAGTCATTAGTAAAATAGTTTGCTGGGATAATGTAATAGCTGCCAGGAATAATTCAAGACTAAAGTATTCTGAGGCACATATTTGGAGAATTATAACTCTTGGATTTTTTATTTTTTAGAAAGGGGGTCTCACTATGTTGCCCAGGCTGGTCTTGAATTCCTGGGCACAAGAGATCCTCCTGCCTCAGCCTCCCTAGTAGCTGGGGTTGCAGGCAGGTGCCATCTTGCCCAAATCCTTGGATTTTTTTTTTTTTTTTAAGTACTCACAGTTTGCCTTATTCTGATGAGGTATCTATGGAAGCCTTATCTGGAAAATGGAAGATTTTCTCTGAAAGGGAATACTAATTTAAAAAGCCATTTTTTTCTTTCTTTTTTTTTTTTTTTACAGAGGCATCAAGTTCTCAATTTGTTATACATTGTAACACAATTTCCAATGACCTACTTTAGTGGAAGTAAGTATGGAAGTCTTAAGACTTTTCCCTAGGCTTTTTGTGCCTTTTATGACACTACCATTTCCTTGTTTCGGCTCTTAAGACACCATTAATATAACCTAAAAATATTTTCAAGTGCCAAAAGGAAAGGAGAGAAAGAAATTGAGAACAGCAACACTGACTGCAAGGGATGAAAGAAATATATGACAGAAGAGTCAGTCACTTAGAGTACAGGAGAAACTAGCAGACTGGAGGAGGCAGGCAAAGCATTGCTTTCTTTGCCAAGTCACAAATTGGCAACAGTTTTTCATTAAGCAAATGACACCCAGAAAATACAGACAGTTGACCAAAAATAATGTAATGTGCCACAGAAGTTTTAAAATGTAAATCAGATTCCAACTGAAATTAAGACTATGACTGGTAAACTGAATTGCTAAGTAGTAGTATTGAATAAGATCAGCTTCTCATCATTAGCATGGTTAATAAATAAGAGAGATGACCAATATATGAGGAGAAATGGAGCATGTTCACATGCCTAGAAAAGGCTTTTGTATTTGCAGTGGTTTTCCGGCTTCAGTAGGGGTACAAGATGCTAGGGTGTTTGTCAAAATGTAGGTTTCCAGGTCACTTTCCCAGAGACTAAACTTACCAATTTTAGGACAGGGTTTCTCAATCCTGGCACGACTGACATTTTAGGTGGAATCATTTTTTTGTTGTAGGACAGTGTCCTGTGGCTTGTAGGATGCTCAGCAGCATTCCAGGTCCACTAGATACCTGTAGCACGTCTCCCCCAGTCATGTTTCCAGGGATTGCCAAATATTCCCCAGGGGAAAATTACTCTCTTCCTTTGAAAATCATTAGTCTAGGGTAAAGCCTAAGGACCTGCGTGGCTAGTAAGAATACACAGGTGATTCCAATAAATGTGGTCAGTGGCCCACACTTAAGAAACAATGAACTAAGGTTTTATGAGTTGAACTGTGTTCCCTCAACATTTGCTTGTTAAAGTCCTAACCCCTAGTACCTCAAAATGTGACCTTATCTGGAAACACAGTAGTTGCAGATTTAGTTAAAATGACGTCATACTGGAGTAAGGTGGGTCCCTAATCCAATTAACCCTGGTATCCATATAAAAAGGGGAAATTTGAACAACAGACACTCAGACAGGGAGAACATCATGTGAAAACTAGAGTTATCTTGACAAGTCAAGGAACTACCAGAAGTTAGGAGAGTCGTCTAGAGCCTTCAGAGGATATAGGGCCCTGACAATACCTTGATCTCAGACTTCTAGCCTTCAGAACTGTACAACGAATTTCTAGAGGATTTTTGTTTTTGATTTTTAGAGACAAGGTCTTACTCTGTTGCCTGAATGCAGTGGCACGATTACAGCTCACTGCAGTCTTGAATTCCTGGGCTCAAGTGATCCTCTCACCGCCATCAGTAGCTAGGATTATAGATGTGAGCCATCAGGCTTGACAACTTTCTGTTGTTTAAGCCACTCAGTCTGTTATGGCAGCCTTAGCAAACTAATACATCAAGAATAAACAAAACACAAATCACTTAAGGATGGAGACAACATCTGAAGCAGGATCAGGGTGAACAAGGAAAAGATGGCAGATTGACACCAATTCCTAATTTATCTTTCTCAGGACCTGACACAAAATAGGTACTCAAGAAATTTATACATTTTATGTTTATTAAGCACTTTCCAAATAAAGCTTACCTAAGTACAGTAGTCACCCCCATCCCCTTATGTCTGGTGGTTATGTTCCAAGACCCTCAGTGGATGCCTGAAACCTCAGATGGTATCGAACTGTAAATGCACTATGTTTTTTCCTATACATAAGTACCTATGATAAAGTTTCACTTATAAATTAGGCACAGTAAGAGATTAACAATAACAATAATAAAAATAGAACAGGCTGGGCACTGTGGCTCATGCCTGTAATCCCAGCACTTTGGGAGGCTGAGGTGGGCAGATCACCTGGGTCAGGAGTTCGAGACCAGACTGGCCAACATGCCAAAACCCTATCTCTACTAAAAATACAAAAATTAGCTGGGTGTGGTGGCAGGCACCTGTAATCCCAGCTACTCGGGAGGCTGAGGCAGGAGAATTGCTTGAACCCTGGAGGCCGAGGTTGCAGTGAACTGAAATTGTGCCATTATACTCCTGGTTGGGAGATAGGAGCAAAACTCTGTCTCAAATAAAATAAAATAAAATAAAATAGAACAATTTTAAAAGAATAACGTAATAAAAGTTATGTATGGTCTCCCTCTCAAAGCATCTTAGTGTACTGAACTCACCCTTCTCCTTCTTGTGATGTGAGATGATAAAATACCTACATGATGAGATGAAGTGAGGTAAATGACGTAAGTATTGTGACATAAATAAAAAATTCCAGAAATAACTCATAAGTTTTAAATTGTGCACCATTCTGAGGAGCACAGTCCACTCTGTCCCTGCCCAGACTGCCATTAGCCAGTTGCTGTCTGGGTTGTCAGACTGTTGCAGTGTGACAGTGCTTGTGTTCATATAACTATCATTTTATGTAATAGTACCCCCCAAATGCAAGAGTAGTGAGGTAATATTTTGGGGCCATGGTTGACAAAATCTTGGAAAGTGAAACCAAGGATAAGGGGGACTGCTACATTAAGAGCAAAATCTTACAACATAATTTGTTACTTTAAGAGGTTGAAATTAGCCATCAGGTTCCCTGAAAGGCAAATGGAATGCATAAGTTATGCCATTATTCATAGAGAAGGTAATAAGTAAATTTGAAATCCCATACAAAGCAAAAATACAACGAGTGTGGGCACACTGTAGCTTTAAGAAGAGTGTTGACTGTTTCAGGTCACAAAGGCACTATTTAGAGTACAGCAAGTGTGACCATGTATCCAACAGGCCATGCAGTCATGTGCCTACCCAGAGTGGGCAATTCATACTCTCCCACTGGAAGGATGAAACCCATTGTATTAAAAGAGCTTAAAAGGTACGTACCCTGATAGTTTCATTTGTAATAAAAGTAAACATTGCTGTCAGTTATTATCAGCGAGACAAAACAAGAGCGCAGTGTCAAATGTCAGTCTTTTTCCCCTTAAGAAAGATATAAAAATCACACTAATAGACATTTTAGTTCTTGTTTCATCCTACAATTGAATTCTCAGTGGTGGGGTCGGGGGAGACATGCAAGAAATCTGTGAGGAAAAAAAGGGCAGGGGAATAAGTCTCCTTGCCTCAAGATTTTAGAATAAAAAGTTGTAAACCTTCTATTGCAGACGAAGGCCCCCAAAATTTATTTTTCCTGCTTCCATAAGCATAAATAAAGATAAAAACGGGAAGAGGCATTGACAAAGAGCGCCTAGAATGTCTACAAATTAAGGTGAGTGATCAAACACAAAGTTAGGCCTAGACAGCTTAAGTGTCCTCCACAAATCAGGATAAGAGTAACAGGACATTAACCTGGAAGCCTTTACCAAACTCTAATTTGGATATAATTTTACCTCACTAAATCCCGCACCTTCAATCAAAAAACCTTTACTGCCTGCCCTTTAGAGTCCACGAAGTTGCTGCCAGATCCCAGCTTAAATCGTTTCGCTTCCACAGATCTCCCTCCTGGGCAAGGTGGTGGGGTGGATAATGAAGTTTGGCACCTGGTCTAAAAGGCCCCAGGAGGTTAGGATAGCAACTACCACTTCTCAGACCTGTTTTGTTTTTCCGGAAGAGGGCAAGACCAGTAGAGAACTGACTCAGCGTCTCCAACAAAAGGAGAGCTGCACGCAGACAAAACAAACCCGGGGGATGAAAACTGGAAGTAAACTGGTGTTTGTGGCACCACTGATAGTATTATACCTTCTCTGACTTCTCCAATTGTTTTTTTCCCCAAGTGACTCAATCTTCTCACCCAAACCAGGTCAAATGAGGGGTTAGTTGCTCGACTTCTGAGAGTGCCTCTCTTCTTTCTCACACTCTGCAAGCCTCCTCCCCGCACACGCCACTTCCCCCCCGACCCCAAAGTTAAGGGCTCATGCCCAGCTAGATCCTAATGTCCACGGCGAGCAGCTGCAGTCTAGGGGGGTTGCCTAGAAGTAGGTCTGACGCCGAGCAATCTAATCTCCCACGTCTGATCTCTCAGGCTATTGTGCCTCGAGGGGGAGTCAGAACAGGTGAGGGCGGCTGGAGGGAACCAGTTCCGGGACAGGCAACGCACTGGACGAAGTGAGGGTGCGGGGCAAGGAAAGGAGGGAGGGACAAAGGCGCGATAAAGAACGAGGGCGCCCCCCGAGCGCCGCCTATCTCCTCAGATCACCTTGCGCTGACCTAGTTGCACC
>NW_012114400.1:1777790-1842857 GCF_000951035.1 Colobus angolensis palliatus | reverse complement strand
CGCTGCCATGGTTGCCTAGTCGCGTTGGCGGCCGAGAGCGGGCGCTGGCCGCCTCGGAGAGCGCGGAGGCTCGAACCCCTTTTCTGCACTGGCGCGGGGGAGGCAGGCTGGGAGGAACGAGAGTTTTTTGCTCGAAGGGTTTTGGGGGGCCTGATTAGGGCGCCGCCGGGAGGGGATGACCAGCCGGAAGGAGGGCGCGGGACTCCCCGTTCTTGCTGTCAGGAACGGACGCCTCTCCTTGGATTTGCCTGGGGTGTGGGATTCTCTTCTGGAAGAGCTCCCGGGACTTGGCGCGTGTGGGCGGGCAGCCAGCCCCGGGCCTGGAGTAGGGTGGCACGGAGTCCCCGATCGCCGTGGGCCGCGGGGTCCTTTGTTCCCGCTCCACGTTGCCCGCTTTTCTTGCCAAGCGCGGGGAGAAGGGGGCGGGAAGAGGGAGGGAGCGGCTGCCCTGACGTGTCGATACTGAGTGACTGCGGGGCTGGCCAATCCCGGGCGGGGGTGTGCGGGCGCTGGGGGCCTCGCTTCGCAGCCTTCGGAGTGGGCGCGGGCCTGACCGCGCGCGGAGGAAGGCCTGGGACGCTTTTTCTTTTTTATGAAAGAAATAAGTGGCAAGATTTGCTCTTTTTCCGTCCCTCCACGCTTTTGGTTAAGTGTCTCTGATTATAAGCTCTTGATGATAGGAAGGTATCAGGCTGAGGGTTGAACCTAGGGTATCTTGAACCACTAGTTGAGAACTACATTTACTTCCCGCCCCCCAGTCCGTAGTGGACATATCTATTGGTTTGAGGCAGCTGACATTTCAAGAAGAAATTAGATGTCCAAAAGGGCGCATTTTTGTTTCTTAATGTCTGTTGCAGTGATGGAGCGTTAGAACACCTTGGCATCAAGCTAGTCGTTGATTGTGTTGTGATCTTCTGTCTAATAGATGACAACTCTGGAAGCCTAATACCACTCTTAACAGATGAAAAATACAGCACAGACTAGACTGCCACAGGCCATGCTTTCTTTTAATAATTCTAGCACCAGTGATTGATTTAGGAAAAACAAAATACTGATGATTACTTTTAGGCTAAAGCCTGCTGACACTTCTGTCTTAAGGATACTGAAGGAGTAGTTGTATTTGTTAAGTCTGGACGTGAGGTAAACACGGACTTTAGAATTGGATTGAGACTAGTATCATTTAATGCCAGCTGGCAGGCTACTTATCAAGTCCATAATTTGGTAGCCAGAGGTAAACGGAACTTGAGCCACTGACCAAAGAGAGCCCTGGAATGGTTTTCCTGTGTTTTCCTAATAAATGAAATCTCTAGTTAACTGATAGATACTAATTTCTATAGCCAGTAATTTGTAGTTGATTTTCTAGCTTCCCCCCAAGACAAAACATTTCAGGTTTTAGTCTTAGTTTTAAATTAGTCTTTTTGGCTACTTGGTTTTGGAAGGTGGGATTTTGTTTTTCTTGCTTGAAGAATTTGTTAGATGGTAATTAAATGTAGTTTTGCAAATACGTTTTTAAATATGTTTTCCTGTTAAGGAAATATCTTAATAATTGATATTAAGATGAAGTAACTCTAAGTAAGTCATTTCATCCACTTTTTTAGCAGTGCGATTGTATAGTCAAATCCTGCAAATAGGAATTCTTAAAGGTTGGGGGTCTTCCCACCATGTCATGTTCTAGTGTGTATGTGTAAATTGAAGTATTGTGAGTAAGAGAGTGATTTCTGGGTTTTTGTTAGAACAACAGAAAATACACACTTGTAAACTACAAGTTGTATATCTTGTAAATGTTTCTGAACCTATACTTAACATCATACTATTATATTTTTGTTATTAACATGCAGATACCTCAGCATTAGAACGTCTCAAACCAAATTCTTCCTTTCCTTCCCTTCTGCATGTAACAAACTATAAACGACTTTGTGTTATGCTTTTTGGTAACTGATTTTAATAAGGATGCCACATATCTTAATTTTGATAATTGATTTTAATAAGGATGCCACATATCTAAGATAAAATATCTTAAGTCCTTACTGCCTTAAAGGAGCACGGGTGTACAGAATCTTAACTGCCCTGTTTCCATGCTTTACTCATTCCTCTAGACCATCCCCAACATTTCTTCTAGGATGCCCTATGCTTCCTTGTTTAAATCCTTCATCTGCTTTCCATGCTTAGCATTGTTTAAACCTTGGAATTAGGCTGTCTTACTTCCTCGCCCACTATCACCATATGCATCCTGCAAATCTACAATCTATTGAAACTGAAATAGCTGCCATTTCTGGAATATATTTGCTATCATATCTTTTTTCCTTTCTGTTCAAGCTATTTTCATAGCTTGTTTTTATCTTTCTGACTGCCCTGTGAAGTGTTCAAGGTTAGAGAACTGAGTTAACTTTCATCGTGTTATGATACGAGCATTCCATTTCGTTTGTGCCTTCACGTTTGGTGCAAATATGTTTGTGTTGTAGTGAAAGAATTACAAAACTATGAGCATGGATGGAATGAATGAGTTCAGTTAGTTTTCATATACATGGATGGTGAGTGATGGTGGTTTTAGATGTTACATTGGAAAGCTGTAACTTCTGGTTTTAAAAAGATCTGTTGATTTACTTTGTATTATAAAGTCTTTCCTTTAAAATTGCAGTTGATGGCTACTTGGTGGGAGCTGACTGCCCTCAAACGATTGCCTTTGGCTTTATCTTGCTCTTACTGAAGGCCAGAGAAAAATGTTAGCAGAGGACATATTGTGCCTTTTTAACAACTTTGATGAGGCCTGTTGAATTGTATTTCAGTTAAGCTAATCTTTCTGGGCTGTGAACTTCTGGGTGTTAATAAAGCAGTTTAATTACTCATTTATGAGTCTTTGATATCCCTTGCAGTGGCCATAAAAGTATGCTGAATTTATCTGAATATATTGCATTTGATCCTTGTTTTAATTTTCAGTGTGTAAGAATAGTGACCTAGGTGTAGATTTAGTTGAAAGTGTATTTTAAATACCAAATAATTCTATGTTTTATATTCTTATATGACTCTGGGATGTTTGGACTTTTGGTTTGGATTTTCAAAGAAAACAATTTTCCCCATTTTTTAAATTCCAGTAGTTATCATGCTTGAGTTTTATAGACCAAACAAGATCCCCTGTCAGTTTGGGGAGTTTAAAACTCTTGATTTGCCCTCGCTCACTTTAATGAAAGTAAATGTGAACTTTCAAAAACATGGTTTACAACAGGAATTGATCTGATCCCCTCCAAAATTGATCTGATCCTTGAGGTGGGTGGGAAGTAGGAATACAGTGTATGAGGACAATAATTAAATAAAATAAATTTGCATTAACTTAAATGTCATCTAGATTTGGGCCGGCTTTTAAAATCAGGTAGCTTTGTACTCTGATCAGTAGACATTAAAGAGATGAGGTTCATATTATGACCTTGATGTAGTAAAAATCAGGTACTAATAATCTGTCATGGAATTAGAGTAAAAAATAAATAAAAATCAAGTACTAAATATAGGATTCATTTTACTACAAAACTCATAATAATATTGTACAAATTTGTCTGATGCAAATCGCCCCAAAAATTCTCCAGTGTTTTCTCCAAGGGCTGCGGTAATTTTAACCATTTTTTTCCAAAATAAATTTTAGGTAGAACATTCAATTTGTCAAATACAGTTAATGGATACCATTTTTGTTTTTGGTTAGATCAAGTTTACAAGTAAAAAATGAATAAAATTGGTCAAAGTTTAAAATAGTACCTTCATATTATAATGTTTTTGGCTTTTCAGAGGATGCATTTTAATATAACAATTTGCATGGGGACTCCTTCCTCTTACTCTTATTTTAAGAGCAGTTTATGAAACTGAAGTTAGGAGTTGCCAACTATGCCTGTGAGTTGACCATGCCAGTATGTATCATATATATATGAAAATTTTCTTAGTTTGAGCCAGGTCTTGGCTGAAAATGTTTGAAGGTTTCTTTAGGATAGTGTGTTCTCTCTGTGTACAAAGAATTGTGTATATTTGGAAAACATTTGCTAGAACTAGTTTCTTGAGAAAAGCCAAATTAACTAACCTAGATAAAAGGTAGAGCAGAGGAAATCAATATTACCTAATGCTGTGATACAGTTTTGATGCAGGGGTAAGCATTCATAACAATCCCAACCTGAACTGGCATTCTTGGGTTTCCTTGAAATGAAACCTGTTACAGAGAAACTTGTTAGGACACATGTTGAACTAAACATAGTAGGTTTGTTGAATTTGAACTGGACCAGCCTGCAGTGGAGTCCTGTGGTAAGTGATTAGTCACTTTGACGTAATTGTTAGATTTAGAATTGTTGTATTGATGTATAAGACAGATAATATATCCATAAAAATGAATATATTTGCACGTATTTCAGGTAAGTTATTTCTTAGTTCTGGTTTCCAGAATTAATAGTGGTGTAATAGCAGTTCAGGTGATTAAAAAATAAGTACCATCTGAATTTGACACTAGTAATTGATGATGTGAAAACAAGGGAGGGAGAATAGGTAGGAGGACTGATTACCCTGAAGATTAGGTTTGAACCAGAATGATTCCATTGGTAGTTTATTACGGTATATGAGAAAAATGATCATACAAAGCACAGGCATCAGTATTCTCCCTTCTGTTTAGTTTGTTCTAACAAATTACTCATCTTTATGTTCAAGTTTTTAGTAGTCCTGGTAGAGAGGAGATGGGATGGATACAAAAGATGAACAAGACAGAAGCTTTGCCCATGAGTCAAGGGAAGATAAACAAGTATATATAAATACAGCATGAAATAGACCAGCTGGAAGATCATAAATACCTCTCAGAGAGGGTTCTATATGTGGAACATGAGGAGAAACTGCTTCCCAACTGGGAGCATTTGGCAGAGGCTCTATGGCTGTAGAATTTCCTCTGGCATAGGTTGGGTTAAGGGCCTTCCAGGTAGGGAGAAGAACTTGAACAAAGTTAACAGAGTCTGGGAAGTGCAGAGTTCATTTTCGGGAACAGTAACATAGTATATATGCTTGGGAATAATGCCTAAGGTTGCTTGCTGGCTCAAAACAGATCGCATGTTGGCATATTAGTTGGAAATTAATAGTAAAGCATATTAGAGTTAAACAGTATTGACATTTGTTCTGTAAGTCTTGTGCTTTTATATTTCTCATAAACACGTCATTAGTCCCCGGTCTTTGGGAAAGGACCGGCTTTTTTTGTTTTAGATCACTTGGGTTGTTACAACTTAAATGAAAAATGTTTATGTGGAATTGCATTTGTGTTCTTTTTTTATGTAATGGGAGTATTTTTGCCATTTAGCTCAAATCTCTTGAAGATCAGGACTTGTTTTACATGATCTGCTCTACCTAGATCAATGAGTCTTTGATCATTCTGAATAACTTAAATTTATCATTGTTATAGATTATGATGCACCATTATCACAGAAGAAATTCGTGTCTATAGCTTTTAAGGACTTGATTACATCATTTTCAAGCCTGATAGTTTTGGAATCACCATTAGAGCTTAAGACACATCTGCCTTCACTTCAACCACCTGTCTTCATACCCTGACGAAGTGCGCCTTTTAACACTCCTTTGTCCTTGGATTACTTAAGAGTTCCCAGAAATACATTTGCCACCAAGAGAGTAGGTAAGTGAATGTTCTCTGCCTAGTCCAGTATTAAGACACATTGTTTTTCTGAAGACGATATGTCGAGTACAGTAAACCTTTCATACTTTTTTTTTAAAGGCAGAGAAGTCAGTAATCATTTGAGTATAAAAAACATTTTCATATTTTTCTTTTCTATGTTTTGACTTCAAAGTAAAATTTCTTACTGCCTTTTTTTTTTTTTAATTAGAGAGATAGGGTCTCACTCTGTTGCCCAGGCTGGAGTGCAGTGGTGGGATCATAGCTCATTGCAGCCTGGAACTCCTGGGCTCAAGTGATTCTCCTGACTCAGCTTTCCTAGTAACTGAGACTACAGGTGTGCGCCACCACCATGACTGGCTAATTTTTACATTTTCTGTAGAGAGAAGGTTTCACTGTGTTTCCCAGACTGGTCTCAAACCCCTGGGCTCAAGCAATCTTCTTGCCTTGGCCTCCCTATTACTGTTCTTTATTTTATTTTTTGAGATGGAGTCTCTCTGTTGCCCACGCTGGAGTGCAGTGGCACGATCTCGGCTCACTGCAACATTTGCCTCCTGGGTTCAAGCGATTCTCCTGCCTCAGCCCCCACAAGTAACTGGGATTACAGGCACCTGCCACTACTCCTGGCTAAATTTTGTATTTTTAGTAGAGACAGGATTTCACCATGTTGGCCAGGCTGGTCTTGAACTCCTGACCTCAAATGATCCACCGTCTCGGCCTCCCAAAGTGCTGGGATTACAGGTGTGAGTCATAGCGCCTGGCCTATTACTGTTTTTTAATTATGCATTTTGTGTAGTCATTAGTCAGTTGTTTATAGGTAATGGTAAAATGCAAAAAAGTTTTAAGTTCCCATTTATATTTATATAATCTGATGAGATAAATGATTTAGAATATATGAAAGGAACAGAATATAAGTTCATTTTTAATCACTTATGTTTCAAAACATTTATAAAAATCATTTTGTAGATACAGTGACAAGACGAATCAGACTTTTTAAGTTTGTGTATGTGGCAAGGGAGGAAGAAATTAGGCAATTTTCTGCATATAACTCTTGACTGTATATAATTTTGAAGACTAGGAGCAAATTGGGGGCCCTTTAAGGAAACTGAAAAGGGGTAGGATTAGGATAAATAACAGTTTTTCTCATTTGTGGGTAAAGGAATGACAGGAGCCCAAATCCAAGGAAACCTATATGTACTGGCTATTTCACCCTTTCAGGCTTTTAGGTTACTTGTTATATGGGTTTGGGCAGGATGGAGTTTCATTTCCTTCCCTTCAGAATCAATTTGCTTAATAGGCATGGGAACCCAGCCAAAATTTTTGAGATAGCTGCTACTGTTTGAATCTTTTGAAAGTCTTATGACCAAAGTATTAGGGAACAAAGACTTGGACATTCAGCACAGGTGTTGTTTCAGCTAAGTTTTTGTGTGATGAAATTTTTATGTATCGTTTATAGGATGGAATTTGAGAATAGAGAGACTGTATTACTCTTTAGCATTATATTTTTAAAACCATTATTTGCAAGTAAAATAACTTGGCTTTCTTTTCATTTAGCCAAATTTATAAGGAAAAATGATTCCCAATGGATATTTGATGTTTGAGGATGAAAATTTTATTGAGTCTTCTGTTGCCAAATTAAATGCCCTGAGGAAAAGTGGCCAGTTCTGCGATGTTCGACTTCAGGTATTTAAAACTTAATTCAAAATTTATAGAATTTTTTATTACTAAAAGCCATAATTTCTTAGATTTGCTTATTTTCTTTTACATAGGCATTTAATGAAATGATTTTTTAAAAGAATACTGAGAAATGTAAGATAAAGGAATCTGATGTCGTAATTAGCTAGAGAAGCACATAATCCACACTACTTATAATTATAATTCTTCATAATTTCAGGTCTGTGGCCATGAAATGTTAGCACACAGAGCAGTGCTAGCTTGCTGCAGTCCCTATTTATTTGAAATCTTTAATAGTGATAGTGATCCTCATGGAATTTCTCATGTTAAATTTGATGATCTCAATCCAGAAGCTGTTGAAGTCTTGTTGAATTATGCCTACACTGCTCAGTAAGTACATTTGAAGTAAACCATATAATTAGGGAATATCTTCAGAAAATTCCAAGTCTTGCTACATATATTTAAATTAAGTGTGTTTTAAGGCTTTGGTATCATAAATAACTTTTTTTTTAATAGGTTGAAAGCAGATAAGGAATTGGTAAAAGATGTTTATTCTGCAGCAAAAAAGCTGAAGATGGATCGAGTAAAGCAGGTAGAGTACCAGAAGTAAATAAAATCACTTATGGAGTCTTATTTTGTGTGATCGCAATGCTGAATTTGTCATGAAACATCTTGTTAGTCTCAAGGAATCGAAAATGTCCCTTTTTTCCCTCAGAATAGTCAATATGTTATTTTAACTGTTTGGCTATAATAATGTAGCAAGATCACACTTCTCAGATAACTTGGGCTAAAGTCTTACCCTTTCAGCAGTCTTCTCTGGTAGGGTGGCTATGTCAGCCTTTGATAGCATGAATTAAAATAAATGTTTTTCTTAAGAGTTAATCACATAACTTATGTCCTCAATTCTGTGTTCTCCTAAACTTCCTGTGCTCTCTAAAAGTATTCCTTCTAGAATTCAATAGTAAAAAGTACTTTTGGAAAACAGGCATTTAATCCCCTAATGTATAGGGGTCAGGAAACTTAAGGCCTACCGGCCAGCTGCCTATTTTTATAAAGTTTTATTCCAACACAACCATGTGTGTTCATTTACATATGGTCTAGGCTGCTTTCCAGCTACAATGACGGAATTGAGCAGTTGTGACAAACAGTATGGCCTACAAGCCTAAAATGCTTTTACTATCTGGCCCTTTAAGAAAAAGTTTGATTTGCTAGCCCTTTTTCTAATATCACTCCTTTGCTCGAAAATCCTTCCTTAATTTACAGCACGTATCCCCGAATTTAGTATTCTAGATTTTCTCTAATATAGTTGCTGTTTTTCCAAAACTATTTCCTAGTTATCTTTTCTCCAACCAAATTAAATTGTTTGCAGCCTCTTCTCTACTTCTGTATGCATTCAATATCAACATCATCTCTCCTGTAGAGCCCAGTTCAGATATTGTTTCATGAAGCCTTACCAAATTATTCTACTTGAAAATACTTATGTGAACTTACATAGCATTTCAATTTGTTGCATCTCTCCTTAAACTAACACTTACATATCTGTATAGCATAATTTGATGTTTATCATTTGTATACATGTTATTACCACTATTACATTTGTTGTATTAAGACAGTGATTTTTGCTTCATCTTTGTATCTTCATATAGTGTTTACCACACTGAACATTAAGTATTTGTTGAATAAAAGATATGTAAGTGTTGGCACTCATATATTTCTTTTCCAAGGTTTGTGGTGATTATTTACTATCAAGAATGGATGTTACCAGCTGCATCTCTTACCGAAATTTTGCAAGTTGTATGGGAGACTCCCGTTTGTTGAATAAAGTTGATGCTTATATTCAGGAGCATTTGTTACAAATTTCGGAAGAGGAGGAGTTTCTTAAGCTTCCAAGGCTAAAGGTAAGGAGTGAACTCTATAAACAGATGTATACTATCTAGTTCCAGGCACGGAATCTTGGTCTGTGTCAAGCAAGTGAGTAATGATTATGAAATGATACATCGAAATTACTGTTATTCTTAGCAGCGTAATGAGTTTCTACCTACCAGTTTGTTTACTTTGTTTTTGATAAACTGGTTCCTTACAAATTAGAGTAAATGTATGGAATGAATTGTGCATCTATGACAACTTTGTTATGAAATTGGGAATTAAGCTGAGAACTAGAAGCCCAACAATGATCCATGTCATTGTTTTTTCCAATTCTAGTTGGAGGTAATGCTTGAAGATAATGTTTGCTTGCCCAGCAATGGCAAATTGTATACAAAGGTAATCAACTGGGTGCAGCGTAGCATCTGGGAGAATGGAGACAGTCTGGAAGAGCTGATGGAAGAGGTTAGTTTTAAAGTAAATGGGATTCAACCACTTTTAAAAATTATTTTGCTATAACATGAAGGATTCCCTTTCACTTTTATTTTATAACCATGACCCTAAAGAATTTAAATTTTGCTATAGGTACCCCTAAGCTGAGAAACAGGGGGGGTGTCCAGGTGAGCTGAATGAACTGTTCAGTTTGGTCTTCTGCTTTTCTTTTTTTATTTCTTTGCTTATTATGTGCCGTTAACTTTCTTTAAAGTAGCTTGTAATTTGCTTTAGAAATGGGAAGTGGTACTGAAATTTTCTGTAGATTCTTAATTTTTCTTCACAGGTTTTTGCTTTAAATTTGACAAGTAGGTAAAAGCTTCTAATGGTTGTTCCTCCCCATTGATTTATCTCCCCATAGGTTTATTAACAAAACTAGGATACCCAAGACTGAAGAAACAAGAAGAAACCTCAAGTGTATTGACACGTAAAGAAGCAGCAGTCCTGCCCCAGTTCTCCTAAGAAAAATCCGCTGTGGGCAGAGAACGATGATGATTTAATGGTGTTTACTCCTTTACAGGATTCTTGTCTTTAAAGCTGTGTGTTTTTCAATGGTGTTGTTCATACATATAGTCACTCACTTAACTTGGGCTACTTTTAAAAAAAATACACAAGATAAACAAAATTGATAGAGAAATGGTGGGAATTGAAAACACGCAGGTGGAGCAGTAACCTTGAGTTTCTCTCTCCACTTAAACCTTTCGGAGTTCCTTTGAGAGCTTACCAAATCTGTTAGGCCTACAGAAACACTGTCATCATTATGTTCTAAAAGGGCTAACAGATTATCTTTAAATTCTATGATTCCCACTTGAAAGTCAGATGCATTTGCTATATATTTGCATCTGTCAATGGAGATAACTCTACAGCTTGCTTGAAATTTTGCATTTGTTTTCTCTTTGTTTTTCTTGACATTGCTTACAGGAAGGAAATATGTTTATGCAAACCAGACCACTTATCTGCAAAGGTGTAAACTATATTCAGTATTTTATTGTAAATATGTATATTATTTAAGAGTATATATTGTACTAGTGCTTTTTTTCTTACTGTTATATGATAGAAGCTATGAAAAAAATGAAGATTTCTTTCAAGCCAATCAAGCCAACGACTCTTCAGCCAGTATTGGAAGATTTTGTATTTGATTTTGGTTTTTCGTTTTTGTTTTTTTTAAATTTTTACCACCATGACATGTATTTTTCTTTACCTCCGGATCCTGCCAGAGTAATATGTCAAGAAGTTCAAGAAGCACACTGGAGGTTACCTTGAGGCGTTTGTGTAATCTGCATACTAGTGGAGTAGCCATGGTGACCGTAGCCACATGGGTGTTCTGTTGCTGTTTTGCAGGTTCAAACCTTGTACTACTCAGCTGATCACAAGCTGCTTGATGGGAACCTACTAGATGGACAGGCTGAGGTGTTTGGCAGTGATGATGACCACATTCAGTTTGTGCAGGTACACATTGCACAGTCTGAGGTAACCTCAGGTTAAAATTTGACTAGAGAATTTGATAGCATACTTAAATTTTCCTTTAATAAAGGAAAGTAGACCAATTTCATTGGTAAAACTGGACAGAAACATTTTTGGGAGAAAACAAGCATATCTTAGTATTTTTGCCACATGAAAAGATATTAACGAATTAGGAAACCCTATTGAAATTTTTTTCTCATAAAGCAGGAATTACAAATAGTAAAGACCAATAAGATGGAACAATATAGAAATTATTTGGGAAGATTATGAAAAGTGGTTGGTTGTGGCAGGCATGACTGATAAACTCAGTTTTTTTAAAAAAGGGGCAGGGGGACTTAAATTGTTGATGGCTATGAAAGAAATTTTGGATGTTACCTTAACTACTGAGCTGTCTTACTGGAAATTAGAAATGGTATAGTTAAGATGGACTATACAATGTAATAAGTTTAAAAGTGGTTGATCATATGTTACAACCTGATCTAGATGTTTCTTAACCAAAATGAATTAAAATATAGTAGAGTTCCACTGTGCCGATTGAGTTACTTTGCATTTTATAAAATCCAATTTCATTTTTCCCCTACGGGTAAACACATAATTATTCAGACACATTATCAACAATTACTAGAGAACAAACTTCTCAGGTCTAAACTTTTTAAGTTTATGGACAAATACAGAAAAGTACACAAGTCATAATTGCCACACAGTGAACCTACCAGTGTAAACACTACCCAAGTCAAGAAGAGAAGGTTTCTAGCATCCTGTCAGCCTTTCTCTTGCCTCTTTTTATTTGGCCTTTAGCTCAAATTACGTTTCTGAGGGACAAGCTATAAAGTAGTTGACTCAACCCAGACTGAGGAATGCTTTTCTTTAAAAATCAGAGGGTAAGTGGTAGACTTCGTAGTAGCCTATATGGTTACAAATTATCAGGTGTTCGCTCTCTGGTGTCCTGTGGCAATAGTGGGTGAATATCTTTATTTTCTAAAAGTTTTGGAATTTGAATTAGTTGATAACTTATATTTGTACATTTTGAATATATTGAGGATATTTTCCCCCTTAGCTCTAAACATTTCGAGTTAACATTTTAAAAGTACGTTTTTAACATGCAGAGAGGTTGAGTGCTCAATAAATGGCAGGCCATAATGTTCGGTATGGCAACACAAAAATGTGTCTAAGAGACAGTTTCTGCTTGTAGGACCTTCTAAGAGTGGGCAAAACAATACAGGCTTATAAGAAGTAGCTATGAAAGGCCTAAAGGGGAGGACACAATGAGACAGGAGAGAAGCCAGGGATATTTCACACAAGAGGTAACTTTTGAGCATTCTTAGGATTTAGAGGAGTCTGCATAGCAGATAAAGGGAGAAATGTTAGATAGCAAAGAGTATCTGCAAGGATGATACTCTTGGAACTGCAGGTCATAAGACTGGGAAAGTAGGTAAATGCTTCCTGAATGGGGCTTATACTTTATCCTATAGGCAGTGGGAAGCCTTAGGTAAGACTACAGTGATATGAAAGTTATGCATTCACAACTTTAGTAATAGTGAAAAACTGGGGAACAGGCTATTAGGTGGCAGTCTCTGGGCTGGGATCCCAACTGATTTCTGGTTTTTTATTTTCTAAAATTGTTGCGTTGGACCCTTCCTGTTTTTATAACCAGATGCAGAAGATCAATAAAAGTTTGAGCCCAGTTTATAGACTATTGCCAGTAGTAGTTCAGGTTTTAAAAAAACGAGGGCTTAATCTAGGGGTATGAAGGGGAAAGGATAGATTTTTTATGTATGTCTATAAGTAGACAAGTAGACATTTATATTAACAAAGGTTGACTTACCAGGCCTTAGTGATTGTTTTTTTTTGTTTTGTTTTGTTTTTTTTGAGACGGAGTCTAGCTCTGTGGCCCAGGCTGGAGTGCTGTGGCCGGATCTCAGCTCACTGCAAGCTCCGCCTCCCGGGTTCATGCCATTCTCCTGCCTCAGCCTCCCGGGTAGCTGGGACTACAGGCGCCACCACCTCGCCTGGCTAGTTTTTTGTAGTTTTTAGTAGAGACGGGGTTTCACCGTGTTAGCCAGGATGGTCTCGATCTCCTGACCTCGTGATCTGCCCGTCTCGGCCTCCCAAAGTGCTGGGATTACAGGCTTGAGCCACCGCGCATTGTTTAGCAAGATGAGGGAAAAGGAAGAATTTGAGAGTAAGTGGGATTCTGACATCTGTGACTCATTAGAATGTGATGCCATGAATAGAGATCATGAATTGAAGAGGATGAGAGGGACACATGTTAGACTTCAAGAAAAGAAAAAGAACATAGAGAAGAAGCCATTAGGAAAGTTACAGGACAATAAGAATCTAATCATGTTGTAAAAGCTGCCTAAGGTAGGAGAAGAAAATTTGAAGGAGGACTAAACTGTACACTGTCAAATCCTCTGGGAGGTCGTGTAAAATAAGGTTTAGGGATATATCCTTTACATATAAAGGATTTAACCAGCATTTCTATATTATGTTTGTTATTAGGCATTGTTATGAGGCATTGCTATAGGGCCTTTCTCTTCCACAGTCATTTTCTCTTAATTATAGTTTGTATATTAGAACAATTTTCTTACCCCAATACAGCCTCAATGTAAGCATCATCCATTTGTGATATTTGGATCCCTTCTTCCCATAGGTTGGGATGAGGTTTTATGTACTTTGTAATTCATAATAATAGATAAGGTTAGATAAGTCTAACCTTATTTTTTATTCTTAATATTCACAGTATAAAAGTGATATGAGCAGATGCATTCACAACTTTAGTAACAGTGAAAAACTGGAAAACAGCCTGTCATAGTGTAAATCTGTTTCATACCATGACGTAACTTGTCATAGTATAAAAAGGGTGGGGTTTATCTTCATAAGTCCTAGTCTTTCTTTTAGCCTTATTGCCTTGGGCAATGCATATCTTCTTGAGTTTCAATATTTTTATCTATAAAATGAGTAGATAATATCACCCTCACTGGACTAAAAAAGATGATGTAAATAAAGTATCTAGTAATACCTAGGTACGTAATAAACATCTAAGTGGAATTTAATGATAACCATTGATAATGATATATTCCCTGCCTTTTCTCAAAATAGCCTATGTATGTTGTAACCACACTCAGGCCTAACTTTTGATATAGCTTTTTCTTATAGCTTCAAGTAGCTACCAAAATCTTTTTCTCTATTACTTGTTATGTGGCTTTTTGCTTCCACTAGCAACAGAAATTTCCATTAGAAATTTTACCTATCCTTGTGGTCTGGCCGTCTGGACCAGCAAAAGTGGGATGAGCAAACTAGGCCAGGAGCTGAAGGTGCTACCTGTTCATTTGGCAGTTCCTCTCAGAGTAGTCTTTACTCTTCCAATTCCAAAAGATCATATCCTTTGGAAGTGGCAAAGGCTAAAGTAATCGGAAGGAAACCATGAAGGAAAACTCATACATGAGAACACATGTGTAAAGTAGTTCTCTTACAGTCATTTGGATATTGGCAGCTTTGTTCATTTCTCCCTCTTTAGTGTTCCTGTATATTCTACTTTTGTGAATATTTGGTTGTTTTTAGTAATGTTTCATTTCTGATTACTGTTTGTGTTTTGATGTAATTTTGTCTAGAAAACCACTCTATAATAACTAAAGAAATATTCTTTTAAGTGTTTCTTGTAATTACCACTTTTTTCCTGTAAAGTACTTTCAGAGAAACCGGATGAATCTATGTCTGCTTACGTTTTGCTGGCATTGTATGAAGGATACCTGTACATATGATTTAGTTAGGTTTGACAGTTTCATGAAAATAGTGGGTTAAATGTATTCTCTGTTAATTCATACTATTTTAAATTTACAACATTCTTTTAGAAGATTCTCTACTTAATATAAAAATCTGTGAGCTTATATCAATTATAGATTAGTTTTTTTCTTTCTTCTATTGAGGTCTTGATTTGCAACATGTTTTTCAAATTGTTAAAATTGAGCTTTTTCTTACCTAGGCTAATTGTGTAGGTGTAGTTGTCTCATCATTAAGTGGAGGTGGAAGTATGCCAGTAATTTGTGTCATTTGGAAAGTGCTGGCTTGAGTTAAAGTTAGTGTCCTATAAATGTCATATATAGGTGAAGGATACTCAGTGTTGTGGAATAGCTCAGGAACAAAGGTACATCAGATGTGGTCTTTGGCTAGGTTTCTGTAGCTACCTTTTGATTTTGCAGAAAAAGCCACCACGTGAGAATGGCCATAAGCAGATAAGTAGCAGTTCAACTGGATGTCTCTCTTCTCCAAATGCTACAGTACAAAGCCCTAAGCATGAGTGGAAAATCGTTGCTTCAGAAAAGACTTCAAGTAAGTATATGACACTTGCCAGATTGTTTTCAGCTTACCTATGTTTAAGAAGGAGTGTTGCCAATTTAATACCTTTTAAATTGACTACTCGAGGAAAAAAACTCAGAAGCAATTAAATTTGGAAAACAAGAGCAGATTGTTCCATTCTGGGATGTGGAGACTGTGGAGTCCAATTCCGGATCATATACACCAACCAAAAATAATAATTACATCTTAAACCTGGAATTCTTGTGCTTACAGATAACACTTACTTGTGCCTGGCTGTGCTAGATGGTATATTCTGTGTCATTTTTCTTCATGGGAGAAACAGCCCACAGAGCTCACCAACAAGTACTCCAAAACTAAGTAAGAGTTTAAGCTTTGAGATGCAACAAGATGAGCTAATCGAAAAGCCCATGTCTCCTATGCAGTACGCACGATCTGGTCTAGGAACAGCAGAGATGAATGGCAAACTCATAGCTGCAGGTAAGAACAGAAGGATGAGTGACATAACAGAAGCAGTCAACTGGCTAAGCATGTAGATGGGCATTTTTGTGACATGCAGACTTTCAAAGAGAGGGTTTAATATGCTATCTTTCATGGCAATCCAATAAGACAGGGAAATAACAATACTATTGAATATGGTTAACCTTCAGTTCAATGTCTGTCTCTAATTTTTAAAAAAATTATGTCGTGGCTCAATTTTTCTAATTTTCAAGCCAAGACTTAAGCAGTTTACTTGTACTGATAATGTTATTTTTTTAGCTATTACAAGCACTTAACTTAAAAGATCAACTTAAAAAGTTTTCTTAAAAAGTTTTAATATTTTTTCTCATTATGCAGATTTCTTAAACTTACAGGACTAGAAACAATGGCCCAGTTTAATACTTTAAACATAAGTCTATATGGTTTTATTTTTTTACCAGGTGGCTATAACAGAGAGGAATGTCTTCGAACAGTCGAATGCTATGATCCACATACAGATCATTGGTCCTTTCTTGCTCCCATGAGAACACCAAGAGCCCGATTTCAAATGGCTGTACTCATGGTAAGCGCATTATGTTGCAGGAGCAACCTATATTAGCTTTTTCCTCATAACTTCAGGATGTTGGAAATTCTCATCTCTCACTTTTGGCATAGGGCCAGCTCTATGTGGTAGGTGGATCAAATGGCCACTCAGATGACCTGAGTTGTGGAGAGATGTATGATTCAAACATAGATGACTGGATTCCTGTTCCAGAATTGAGAACTAACCGTTGTAATGCAGGTAATAATAATTTTCTCCTGAGATAGCCAGTATTTAAATATGATAATTAAATTATCAATATATAACTTTATTTTATACTTACATAGGAGTGTGTGCTCTGGATGGAAAATTATACATCGTTGGTGGCTCTGATCCATATGGTCAAAAAGGACTGAAAAATTGTGATGTATTTGATCCTGTAACAAAGTTGTGGACGAGCTGTGCTCCTCTTAACATTCGTAAGTTGATTTTTTTCCTTTTTTCTTTTTTTTTTTTTAAGACCTTTAAATTAACAGTATGTGTAGTACACACTTAAAGTCTGGGAGATGTAGCAATAATCTTGACTTGACTTTTCTTGTAGGGAGACACCAGTCTGCAGTCTGTGAGCTTGGTGGTTATTTGTACATAATCGGAGGTGCAGAATCTTGGAATTGTCTGAACACAGTAGAACGATACAATCCTGAAAATAACACCTGGACTTTAATTGCACCCATGAATGTGGCTAGACGAGGAGCTGGAGTGGCTGTTCTTAATGGTGAGTGTTGGGATTTGGAGAAGTGAAGAGTAGATAGTGGCAAGACTTTGTTCTAAAACTCTGAGAGAAAAGGTCAATGATAACTATAGTTGTACAGTTAAAAATTCAGAAGCAGTCATCTCTGGTGATGCAATGGAGATTAGGGTGATTTGTCCTTTAGAAATACATTTGCTAATCAAAGACTTATAATACTTGATATATAACTTAAATTAATTCGCCAGTCTTTTGATGGGTGCACTGAGTGAATTTCCAAGTCATTTTCTTCTATAAAACATATCCATAATGCATCATCTTGGATTTTGAGTTTCCCAGAGAGCCAGAATTTACAGAATCTGATCTGCAAAACAAAGTAAATGCAAATCCCTAGTCTTTTCCAACTGTCTACTCCATACCTAATTGGAAGTATAACCTTTAGACTATTTTAACAAGTTTCCAAAGTATTAAACTTTTTAAATGTAGACATAGCTTTCTTTCCACATCCATTTTATTGACTTTTATTTAATGTCTAATTATATAATCATAATTTAAAAGTTAGCATTGTTTTTGGTACCAGGCTGAATTTTAGTAGGCTTACGGCTCAACTGGTGAAAGCTTAAGGGTAGACACAGCCTACTGGCCTAGAGCTTTGTCAGTGTGGTTTACAGATACATAGAATGCAAGCTGGTTAAGTGATAGTCAAATGAAAAAATAATGAATTTGAGAATCGGTAATAAAATTTTTTCTAAGCTACAGAGTATTTATTGCTAACATTTTATCTATTTGAAAATAGTCATAATAACTCTGTTTCCAGAAGAAATTTCTGTACCACAATCATTTTATTTTTCTTTTTAATTGAGACATAGTCTCACTGTGTTGCCCAGGCCGGTCTTGAACCCCTGGGCTCATGCAGTCCTCCCACCTTGGGCTCTCATAGTATTGTGATTATAGGCATGAGCTACCGCACCTGGCCCCAAAATCATTTTATACAGTTGGAAAGCCCTAAAATATTTTTCTGCTTTCCTATAATCTCTTCTGAGTCTTAATTCTGTACATTGGGCTGATATAAAGTCCAGTGCACAGAACTATTCTGGTTTGCTACTTAGTAGCTGCATCTGTAGGATAATTGACCAGCTTCTTCCTGCTTTTCTTCTTCTTTGAAATAATAGTAGTAACTACCACAGAGTTTTTGTGAAAATTGTACTTTATTTAGATGCTGCTACTGCTTCCTCTCCCTTCCCCTTTTAAGTTGCCTAAGTTCCATGTGGAAATGGTTTTTTTATTGATTTGATTCCCAGCTCTTAGAGAGTATTTGCCATATTAGTAGCATTTAATAAATTCTTTTTGACAGAATGAACAGGAATTCTATTTTAAAAACCACTGATTTTTAAGCAAAAGACAGATTTAGGGGAGTTGTACCTTATTATACTTTAGTCTCTGGATTTACCCCATGTCATTTCTCTTTTAGGAAAACTGTTTGTATGTGGTGGCTTTGATGGTTCTCATGCCATCAGTTGTGTGGAAATGTATGATCCAACTAGAAATGAATGGAAGATGATGGGAAATATGACTTCACCAAGGAGCAATGCTGGGATTGCAACTGTAGGGAACACCATTTATGCAGTGGGAGGATTCGATGGCAATGAATTTCTGAATACGGTGGAAGTCTACAACCTTGAGTCAAATGAATGGAGCCCCTATACAAAGATTTTCCAGTTTTAACAAATTTAAGACCCTTTCAAACTAACAGGCTTAGTGATGTAATTGTGTTTAGTAGAGGTACACTTGTGAATAAGGAGGGTGGGTGGGTATAGATGTTGCTAACAGCAACACAAAGCTTTTGCATATTGCATATTATTAAACATGCTGTACATACTTTTTGTGTTTATTTGGAAAGGAATGCAAAGATGAAGGTCTGTTTTGTGTATTTTTAAGACTTTGGTTATTTTGGTTATTTTACTTTTTGGAAAAGAATAAACCGAGAATTGATTGGGCACATCATTTCAAGAAGTCCCCTCTCCTCCACATTTGTTTTGCCAATTTGCACATTAAATGACTCTTCCCTCAAATATGTATCATGGGGTAAGAGGGATAGGGTTTAAAAATGTAGACAGTTGGGTTTTTTAAGGGCCCTTTTTCAATAACTGGAACACTCTATAACAAAGGATACTTATTTAAATAGATGACATTGACTATTTTTGTTTTTATTAAAAGGAAGCTGACATGCCTACCAATATTTAATCTTTTATGATTGCCTTTTTATAACTTTTTATATTCTCAGCAGAGTGCTTTACCTATTGAAGTAAAATGTGGCAGGTTGGAGTTATTGAAGCAGAGTGGCAGTCTTCAAGTTTGCAGAGTAGGGGTCTTTTAAATTCTCTGAGTGCAAACTTCAGAGCTCTTGCCTCAGCTGCAGTTTTTTTCCTTCAAGAATGCAGTACTAACATTTATTTGAGTGGAGTTACTGAACAGTAACATAGCTGTGATTTTTGGTATTTGAAACACTGGTTTTAAATATTTTGACTTATTGAGGGTTTTATATAGCAAGACATATAGCAGTAAAAAATGGTGTTTTATCTTCTATATAATCCCTGTTTTTATTAACAATCCTAAATAGCAGCCCTCAATTGTGAAAAAAATTATTTTAAACTACATTAGGTTGTGAATGCAGGTTTTATCAGAACTATGTTTTTGTTCAGTTTATCTGTTCATATGGATAAATATTGGTTCGGATGACTTGGTCTGTAATGTGTAGTGCTACACACCTAACTTACGGTGCCAAAATAGCATGTCCTAATGCTTGCTGCTGATGCAAACACATTAAAGGTACTTTGCAGGAAATCCTTGCACCATGGGATTAATATCCAATTGCTGCTTGTACACTCATTCATTACTAAAAGTTTTGAGAAATTTTTTTCCAGTAATGAGCTTAAGAAATTTGGGGAAAATAACTCACCCGGCATCATACATCTGAAATAAGGAATGATACAAGGTTTTTTTTTCTCACAGAAGATGAGGCACAAAGGAACCTAATGGGCCAACTGGGATGAGATGACTATTCAGTGATGACTATTCTGAGATGACTCTTCAGTGGCTAACTTGGGTTAGGAAGAAAATAATTAGGTATTTTCTCCAAATGTTCACTGGTACTCTGCCACTTTATTTCTCTCATCTGTTACACAAAGAACCACCAGGAAAGGAAATCAGTTTGGTTGGTAACTCTGTAATTCCTAACTATCACTGGTTTGGTTCTGGACTAAAACTACATTGACAGATTGAATTTGCCTAATATGATGACTGTTTTTAATATGGATCTGTATGTGTTCTATTCAGCACAAGGAAATAAAATTTTAGTTGAGGATTCAGCCTAAAATCCTTGAGATCACTTCTCATTTCATAAGTGACATGCTTAATGCAAATAAGTAATATATGCGAATACTTTGGGTCAAAGTTTTCCTGCATTACTTTGGATGCCAAAGAGGTAGTTTGGTGGCCAAAAAGTATCTTTTTTAAGAAGCTGTTGTAGCCAGTCTTCGTGAAGATGAGAAGTTTCCGTAAATGAAAAAAAGAAAAAACAGTACTCAATGGCCATTTGTTACTGTTAATCCATATCTTAAAGGTACATCCTTTCTTCAGAGAGGGAGAAAATGGCATAGCCTCAGCACAATTTTAAAAAAAAAGACTTTTTAACCAGTAGGAATTTTTGAATAGTTTCAAAATAATATGGTAATACCACACTTCTGGTCAATTTTAATAAAACACTCTAAATCTCCTAAAAAGGTAGCAAAACTATAAAATATCTAAAATTAACCAAATATTATTGGTTATACTCAGGCATGGATCTTTTATTATGAACTTTAAATGTAGGGTTCTGATTTTTGGCTTCTAGTGTGTCATGTACTTTACCACTGCTCAGCGTGTTTTCAAATTCCCAATATATAATCAGATTTTAGGAAAAATCCAGGATTTGGGTATGTGATATATCACTAGAATCCTTGCTTAATTAACAAATTAGGTGTGTACCTTATTACCTCTCCTCACCTCAGAATTCTTCAAATTGAAGAAGGGAAAGGAGGAGCCCCAGTAGGACATTTCTGTAACTGCAGCGTTGCCTTCAGAGGAGTGAATATGATTCACGCAAAACTCAGCTGCTGTCGTAATTTACACGCAGCTGCTTTTTGTTGCAAAGATCTGAAGAGTCAGCAAGCGAGACATAAAATACAAGGTTAATTAGGTGTAAGGGAGAAAGAAAAACACTCATATATGAATCCTTAAATCCTTGGTAAGGCTGAGCTACAAATTTGGTCCTGTAAACAGGTTTTATTAAGTTAAATCAGTGTCTCTAGGTTAAAAAGAAGTAATTGCTATGAATTGCAGATATCCTTCATAATAAAACTGCAAGTTTCTCAAGAGTATTAATGACACTTTGAACAACAAGTAGAGTTTATAAAGAGGAACATACAAACTCATGTGAATGTCCTGGGTTCTTCAACCTATGAGCACCAATAATCTTGGCCAATAAAATACTCAACTTTATTAATAGCTCCACATCTTACTGGGGATTGAACAAAGGTTTGAAGCAAAACTCAGTCATTATGCTGGATCTGTGTGTAATGCCTTTAACAGAGGCATATATGAATAGAGGCTACACATTTGCTCGGGATGACCAAAGGGAGTAACATAATTTTAGCCAGAAAAAAAGACACACAGAAAGACCTAACTTGGAGTAATGAAACTACTGAGATGAACTGAAATATACAGCAAGGTAATAAGATGAGATCTGTTAAAACAATTTTTAAATGGGTAAAATATTTGAAAACACTTTGCAAAAGAAGTGGATGCCACTAAGAACACAGAAAGATACTATCATAAATCAGTCATTAAGAAAATGTAAATTAAAACCAAAATGGCATACACCTATTGAAACTGAATATACCAAATTCTGCTTAGGTTGCAGAGCAACTTGAACTCTTATACATTGCTGGAGGAACTGCAAAGGTGCACAGGCAGTTTTAAAAACGATCTATCCACTTTCTAATCTGTGACAAAGCAATCCCATTCATATTACCCAAGTGAAGGAAAATATTCACACAAACCTGTATGTGAAGATAGCAGCCTTATTCATAAACACCAAAAACTGAATTCAATGAAGTAGCCTTCCACCTGGTGAATGAATAAATTTGTACATCCATGGCAACGCAATACTTCTTGGGAATAAAAGAATGAACTACTGATATTATGGGTAAGTCTCAAGCATCATGCCAAATGAAAAGCCAGACTCAAAAGCCTCCATTAGCTGGGCATGGTGGCGTGTACCTGTAATCCCAGCTACTCAGGAGGCTGAGGTGAGACGATTGCCTGAGCCCAGGAGTTCAAGGCTATAGTATGCTATAATATCTGTGAACAGCCACTGCACTCAAGCCATGGGCAACATAGGAAGACCCTGTCTCTTAAAACAAAAAAACAGTCCCCATTTATATAGCATTCAGGAATGGAAAAACTACAGGGATGGCAAACACATCACTGGCCTCCTGAGACGGGGATGGGAGTTAATTACAAAGGGAAATGAGGGAATATTTAGGGGTGGTGTGACTTTAGTATCTTGACTTGATGATTACATGTTTGACAGAACTCACAGAACTCTACACTTACGAAGGAAAAAAAGTTTTGTTTTTCTAGCTTAACCAAAGTGGTACTAAACCTTTAAAATATCAAGCTTAGAAGAAGGGCTAGAACATGTCCATATTTTACCTCATTAGAAATAAAGGACAGGATGTCGAAAATGGTTTGTGCTTCAAGAAGACTGAACCAAGCTACTAGCTCAGATCTGGGTGTCCACCACCTCACCTTCCAGGTTTATAACTGGTAATTCTGCTCAAGAATCTGTCCTCAGGGTTTTCAACATCCAGAATTAATTTGAGACAAACTACACCTAGTTCATAAACAAAGCTAGATCAGAATTAAGAAGGATTCCTGTCACAGGCCAAAACTAGTCTACAAACCCTCAGGGGGGCCAATTCTTGCTTTTAACAACAGCCAAAGATATTAAAGAATTCCGTGAATATAGAGATGGATGTTTTAAAATACAAGTATATGTAATTAATACTAAAACCCTCAGGAAAGCCAATACCTCGAGGTACTCTGGCTCCAGAAGAATCCATTTCTGTGGGGCATATTCCAAGATCTAAAAGAGGTATATCTGTTTGACTTTACTGAGTGGCTTTTCACCTGACAGACCAGACAAACTTAGAAGCTTTCAAGTCAAACTTTGGTAGGCAAAGGTAAAAGTATGTCTTTTTTTTTAAAGTAGGTGAGCCTGCAGGTCAATTTGTCAAAAATATTAACTAACCACAACTATGAGACACTAGACACAGCGTAGTTCCAGCCTTCATGGAGCTCAGTTCTATTCACTGGAGTGACTTTTATTAGCAAAATACCCAATAAATAGGAGTGTGACTGGCCTGTCCAATCTCGAAGTCAGAAAAGGGCCATGGATAGTATTATATCCTGAGAGGCTAGATGTAGTCACCACCCTTTGAGGAAAGAGGAAAATTCATCCCAACCTGTCATACTAGCTAAGGGAGCAAAAAGTCAAGAATATGAACAACGTGACCTAGGCTCTGAAAGCTGACCAAGACACCATCTAAATAAACCTGGATTGATAATGAAAGGACTTTTGCTCTCCCTTAAAATGATATTCAAAATATCAAGGACATAGAGCTTCAGATCTTTCTTGTGTCACCTGGTCTTTGATTCATGTGACAAAGATCCACAATATGAAAGTGGGATTAACCCATCTGTGAAGTTCTAATCTGTGCAGTCACAATTGACCATTGCAGGTCTTAACAAGAGGACCCTGTGGGCACACAACAGACTTCAATTCTTTAGCCAGCTGTTCCTTGGCTCAGAATATGGAGAGAGCTGGAGACCCACCAAACCAGAGGATGTTCCCTGGTCTTCCCAGGAGAGAAATAAACTATCTTTTGTAAAAGTAAGTTTCAAAGGCCAAGTGTGGTGGCTCATGCCTGTAATCCCAGCACTTTGGGAGGCGAAAGTAGGTGGATAACTTGAGGTCAGGAGTTCGAGACCAGCTTGGCAAACACGGTGAGATCCCGTGTCTACTAAAAATACAGAAAAAATTAGCCAGGAGTAATGGCGCATGCCTGTAATCCCAGCTACTTGGGAAGCTGAGGTATGAGAATTGCTTGAACTCGAGAGGCAGAGGTTGCAGTGAGCCGAGATCAAGCCACTACACTCCAGCCTGGGTGACAGAGTGAGACTCTGCCTCAAAAAAAAAAAATTGCAAGCCATTAATGTAAAGGAACTCTCAACATGATTAGGACAACAAATAGAAAAGTAATAAAGTTTAAGATTATGAAAAGAAAACAAGACCTGACATTTCAAATGGAAGAAATAAAAGCTAAGACAAACATTTTAAAACATGATTTTAAATAAAAAAGACTAGAAAATTAACAAAGGACACCTTCACATCTCAATAACATTGAAAAAGTTTTTAAATAAAGACTGAAATAGACATAAGGGTAAATATGTGATAGGACTGAAAAGAAATTTTATGGAAAGGATTAACTTATATCAAAGAGATAACAAAAAAAAAAAAAAAAAAGAGGAGGAGGTACCAGAACAAGGGAAAACAAAAACCCATCAATAACAACTAGAAGTTGAGGGATAAAGATTTGAAAAAAAGTTCTTTTTGTGGGAGTGCGCAGGCAACAGATGAATGTATATTTGGCTTCTCAGGAAAGAAAAGGAAAGAGGCAGAGAGCAGAGATGCCCTCTTAAAGTTTCTCCATTTGCCCAGAAGCTCATATCTCTGACAGCACTTGGAGCCCCATCTGTGCAGCTGGTGGTGTGGTTTCCTAATCTGGCAAACCCAAAGCTTAACAGGTCCTACACCAACTAGTGAATATCCTGAACAATTCTCTTTTATTGGAGAGAGTCACTTTTATAATCATACCTTATATACATATCAGAAACAATTTAGAAGTAAAAAGCCAAATCTTACCAAAAATAAGTTATTTATTGCTTTGAAAAATAAACATTTATAATAGAATACTAAATTCAATTTAATCTAATGTGTTAACAAAAGCATAATACATTCCAGTAAACAAGGATTTCCAACTTATCGCATAACTAAAAAGTCAACTTAACAGTTGGTTTTAGCTAGAGGCAAACATCAGTCACTGCCACCAAATTCTATTACATAAATCTATTATGCTTCACATTTAAGGAGAAACTCAGCAGAGGGGTCGCCCTGCTCTTCCCCACTAGAAATGCACTGAAAAGTGACAAGCCCACAGAAGGAAAGGCTGTATAAGGAAGTAGGAGCTTAAGTCAAATTTCTACTTTCATTACCTTGAGGGAGGTGAAGGAGGGTGTTATTTTCACCAGGTCAACATGGATGACAGTTTGATCACAAAAAACGGCCCACAGTAAGATTTCATTTGTGGAATATAGTGAGCATGATCATGTCCTAATGATTTCCTAGGGTTTGGCAGTGTCTCTGGTCACATGCCCATACCTAGGGTTGAGAGAAATGCTAATACTGTACTCTGGGTCTTCCTCAGATGCCACAGTGGCTCTGCCCTAGGATGACTAAAAATACGTCTCTCCTTTCCTTAGAGATACTGGCTCACTATCAAGAGTAGAGGTAGGGAGGCATTGCGAACTCCAGAAGAGAGGAGTCTACGGAGTTTATTCCATAGTGGACACATTAGGCTTTTTAGAGCTTCAACGAGATTGTCAGTAATAGGCGATCACTTTTTTGTACCTATGAAACATTTCTTAAAATTCTCTTGGGTTTGGCCCAAATGACTGACCAGATTGAAAACTACTTTGTTATTCTTAAGGACAAATGCAATTTCTTTAAAGTTACAAATCAGTACTTATATCCTATAGTTCAGCATGTCTTCACACCATCCCCTGTTTTTGGCCTCCATATAAACAGATGCATTGCACTGCTGCATGGTATATTCCATCTCAACCAGCTGGTGGCATCCAATGGTTAGCTTTTCCCTAGGAGAAAAAGAAATGTTAAATCATTGCAAGACAGCTAGTCAGAGAAATAAAAATTCTTTTTCATTTTCTTTTATTTCACACTTTTAATTGACAAATAAAAGTTATATATTTATTATGTATAACATGATAGTCTGAACTAGGTATATATTATGGAATGGCTCAATCAAGCTAAATAACATATGCATTATTCCACACACTTATTTTTGTTGTGAGGACGTGTAAAATCTACATTTTTAAAATTACTATTTAAAGAAAAAAAAACCCTTTTTTTTAGAGATGGAGCCTCAGCATCTTGCCCAGGCTGGTCTCCAACTCCTGGGCTCAAGAGATCCTCCCACCATGGCCTCCCAAAGTGCTAGGATTACATGTGTGAGCCACCATGCCCAGCCTTTATTATTATTTTTAAAAGCCAGGGTCTCACTCCTGTTGTCCAGGCTGGAGTACGGTGGTGCAATCACAGCTCACCACAGCCTCAACTTCCTAGGCTCAAGTGATCCTCTAACCTTAGCCTCCCAAGTAGCTGGGACCGCTGGTACACACAACCACACCTAATTTTGTTTTGTTTTGTTTCTTTTGGTAGAGACAGGGTCTCACTATGTTGCCCTGGCTGGTCTCATTCCTGGGCTCAAGCAATTCTCCCACGTTGGCCTCCAAAAGTGTTGGGATTGCAGGCATGAGCCAGTGCATCTGAAAGTAGCCAAAGTCTACTTTCTTAGTGATTTTCAAAATACAATACATTGTCATCAACTAAAGTCGCCATGTTGTACAATAGATCTCTGAACTTATTTCTCCTATCTAACTGAAATTTTGTGTCCTTTCACCACCATCTCCCCAAAGTCCCCCATCCTCCTAGCCCCTGGTAACCACCATTTTATTCTCTACTCATACTTTTTTAGATTCCACATATCAGTGAGAACATGTGGGTATTTGTCTTTCTGTGCCTGGTTTATTTAACTTATGTCTTTTAGGTTCATCCATGTTGTTCCAAATGACAGATTTTCTTTTTTTAAGAGTGAATAGTATTCCACTGTGTATATATCCCACATTCTCTCTATCCATTCGTTCACTGATGGACATTTAGGTAGATTCCATATCTTGGCTATTGTGAATAGTGCTGCAATGAACATTGGAGTGCAGGTATCTTTTTGACATAATGACTTCATTTCCTTTGGATATATTAAAAATTCTATTCCGACTGCGTGGCTTACCCCTTGGATTAAAACATCTTAACATAAGCCATTTCCTACTAAGAGAGGTCCTTCAGAGAATAAGGTAGAACTAGATTGTTCAACCCAGCCCATTATATAAAAGGCTATGCTTAGGCATCCAGCTTTGCCTGTTGGTTGCAGGTCCACCACGGAAGAAGCCCTTATTCCTGAATTCTAGGAATCATACCAAGGTTGTCTTCCTGTTGGCTATGTAAGAATTTGTGCAACTAAGTGCTTTTATCTTCCAATGTTGTTTGTGCTAATAAATCATAATTGATGGTATTTTACCTCAAACATCAAAGAATGTATGTCAAATGCCAGTATAGTCCATTGTATTAAGAATTTTTATTTTTCTCTTATTTGGCTTGAGAGTAAATTAGAGGCAGACTGGAGGATATTAAGAGGATGTACTTCCTGAAAGGAATAGATACTTCAGAGGGGTAAGGAAGTTGACAGAGTTTCAATTCTTAGAAAAGATTGCTGAGACAAGTTACCTAGCAGTTACCAAAGGAATGTTAGTAACCCTAAACCAAGGGTGGGGAAGCAGAGAGTGCTTAATATGTGCCATATCTACTTCACAATTTTACTTCAGGCAAAGCCAGCCAGGCTCTTGAAAGCTAACATGAGCCTACAAACTGTGGGATCCCAAACTGTAGGACACCAATCCATTATATCTAGCATCTAGAATTCAAAGTGTCAAAGAATTCAATCCTGTAAATAACTCTTTTCATCTACTGGGAGATGGTCTATATAAGTTCACAAAGAGCACCAAACATCTAGTATAGTATCTGGCATGTTAGGTATTCAAAATTGGCAGTCATTTTTATTGTAACAGTTAGACTGTCATTACTTCCTTGGCTTCTGAGATAGCTCTGCCATATTCATGGCGTTGGAGAGAACCACTAGCTACCTCTCCCACTGCCCCTCCCACATGACAGATCGCTTGATGGAGGGTACAAAGGAAGAAGAACTCAGGCGACGATCAGAACTCAGGACAGGACAAGAAGGAGTAGTGACACCACCAAAGTAAATAATAATAAAGTAAATGTACCATATTTGGAATAATCTCACTTCTTGACAATATGTGGTTTCTCTGAGACCGATTAAAGCCTGACTTTTGGGTGGCTCGCATCTGTAATCCTAGCAACTCAGAAGGGTGATGCAGGAGGATCACTGAAGACCAGGAGTTTGAGAGCAGCCTAAGCAATACAGTATGACCTGCTCCCTAAAAATAATAATAATAATAATAAAAATTTAAATCTGACTTATGGCTTTGTGTAACCCTAATCTCATTTTCTACATTTAAAGCTTAAAAATAGTGCTATGGCGCTGCCAATTCTTCACAACTACTCAAAAAAATGATTTTGAAACACTCTTAAGAGATTCAAAATAGCAGAGATATGTTTTCTTATAAACTTAAAAATGAAACAAACTAAAAGGATAGGCCCCTATTCCTTTCCTTATTTATTCCACATGTGAAAAAACATCTTTCAGTAACTAGACTTTTGAATCTATTTCTGTATCTTATCATTTTCCTCCCCTCACCCCTTGTAATTACGAGGTGAGCTCTATCTTCTCTTTTCCTCCTAGTGGTATTTGTTTCTTAATTCACGTGAGTCAGTATTCTGACAATGGATTATCACCTACAGATTTTGCTGTAGCAAGTTCTGTCATCACTGGCTGAGAAAAGTATTGGCTGTTTTTCATAGTGTCTGCTTGGCCTATACTTTTTATTAGATCATGATGACAGGCATTCTTAAGTTCCTTTTCCTGGTGGTTAATCTGTAGAATGACAGAATATTGGCTGCAGGGGCACCTTAACACCTCTGCTTGTCATTTTGCAGATCTCCAGTGAGTCATCTCACCTCAGCTTTTCCCTCCTGGTGATGGGACACTCACTATTGTGAGAGGCAGTTCACTGATAGATAGTTCTTGCTTTATATTGGGCCTATTAAAACCATCTAGCTGACCTGAGTCTGCCTAAATTAAAACTCTCTTTCCCTTCTTCCTCTGATAGTACAAATATTTTATGTCCCTATTTCTCTTTTTCCAAGTGAAACGATTCCAATTCCTGATCCTTTCGAGAAGAGAGCTCAAAACTGGAGGTTGCTTCTAGTTCTGTGATTCATGAGATTCTGCAAAACAACAGCCACTATTTCTCTAGATTTTCCTATTAATGGTATCAAATTTGCTTTGACCAAATCTCAGATCAAAATAACTAGAAATTTTATCAAATCAATTTAAAAATAATTCCACACAGTTTTGTGATTCCCTTCCCATAACCAATTTGGTCAAAATGGCATGGTACTAGTGAATTTACATGATCTAATTCCAATGTCTGATGCAATTTCTCCAAAATCCAAGAATGAGGTCTATAATGGATACGTGTTTTACAACCCTCTGAAGTTTTCTATATATTTGCAACGTGTATCACAAATAAAAGAAAAATGGAATACAATGTAATATATAAAATATAAATATAAAAGCAGTATATAATAGCTAACATCAATGGTAAAAGAATGAATGCTTTCCTCCTCAGATCAAGAACATGACAAGGAAGGCTTCTTTCACTGTTCAACTTTGTACCATTTTGTACAACTTTGTACTATAAGTTCTAGCCACAGAACTTAGGCATGAATAAGAAATAAAAGAGATCCAAATTGGAAACAAAGAAACAGAATAATTTCTATTTGTAGATCCTAAAGAAGTCACAAAATAACTATTAGATCTAATAAATTAATTCAGCAAAGTTGCAATGTAAAAGATCAACATAAAAAATCAATTGTATTCCTATACATTAGCAATGAACAAGTAGAAAAGGAAATATAACAATTCCACTTACGATAGCATAAAAAGTAATAAAATACTTGGGAATCAATTTAGTCAAAGAGGTATAAGACTTGTACACTGGCCAGATGCGGTGGCTCATGCCTGTAATCCCAGCACTTTGGGAGGCTGAGGAGGGCAGATTACAAGATCAGGAGTTCAAGACTGGCCTGGCCAACATGGTGAAACCCCGTCTCTACTAACAACATACAAAAATTAGTCGGGCCTGGTGGTGTGTGCCTATAATCCGACCTACTCAGGAGGCTGAGGCAGGAAAATTGCTTGAACCCAGGAGGCAGAGGTTGCAGTGATCCAAGATTGTGCCACTGCACTCCAGCCTGGGTGACAGAGTGAGACTGTCTCAAAAAAAAAAAAAACCAAAGAAACAAAAAAACCAAGAAACACTGCTAAAAGAAATTAAAGAATATCTAAATAAGAGAAAAGGCATCCTATGTTAATGGACTGTAATACTTAGTAAGATGGTAATACTCCCCAAACTGATCTACATTGTTAATGCAATTTCTATCAAAATCCCAACAACCTTTTTTGTAGAAACAGAAAAGCTGATCCTAAAATTCAGATAGAATTGCAAGGCATCCCAAATAACAAAATCTTGAAAAAGGAAAATGTTAGAGGACTATAAAACACTTGTCAATTTCAAAACTCACTACAAAGGAACTGTTACCAAAATAGTTTGGTATGAGCAGATAGACAGACATTCAATGGATCAGAACTGAAAGTTCTGAAATAAACCCTCACATATATGGTCAATTGATTTTCATCAAGGATGCCAAGACCATCCAACGGAGAAAGAATGGTCTCTTCAACAATAATGCTACTAGGAAAACTTGATATCCACATGCATGTGTATGGATGGATGAATGCATGAGTGAAGCTGGACCCCTTACCTTACATCATATACAAAAATTAACTCAAAATGGATCAATGGCCTAAATGTAAGAGCTAAAACTATAAAAATGTTAGAAGAAAACACTGGGATAAATCTTCACAACCTTAGGTTTGGCAGTGAATTCTTAAGTAGTCTTAAAAGCATGGGCAATGCAAGAAAAAATACACAAATAATCAAAATTTAAAACTTTTGTGCACCAAAGGATACTACAAAAAAGTGAAGACAACTTACAGAGTGGGAGAAAATATGTGCAAATTATGTATCTGATAAGGGTCTACTATCAAGAATATATAACATGTTGAGCTGCCAGGTGTTGATGTGGTTAATAAGGACAAGGCAAACTAAAAGTAACAATCAAGTCTTTATTCACTTCTTGCCACAGTATAAGCAAGGGGCAAAATGAGAGGTGCTAGTTCTCCAGTGTTTCATTACTTCCCTAGGAAAGGGTCAGATAAATATGCACTGCAGGGTTGTTGGGGTGGGGCACACTGTCACACTGCTCAGAAGCCCTGAAGAAGCCTGCTTCCTCTCTGCATCTTTATGAACCCAGGGGCCCACGGGGAGCAGAGGAGGAAGGGCTAGAAGTGGAAAAATACTGAGTCAGATCAGAGAGAAATACCTTAGTCAAAGCCTCCCAAAGGAAGCCTCAGTGGAGGTACCTGGGAAGTGCCTCAGCCAACTCCCCCATCTCCTCATAAGAAGGCCTCCAAACAGTCACCTGAGCTAGGAATGCAGCTGTGTGTGAGTGTGGCTGCAGAGAGTCTCAGTCACTGCCAGTAAGCACCTCCAGAAAATAGCATACACTGGCATGGAAAAAAAAAAAAAAAAAGAAACTTAACTGAGGAATGCAAGCCCATTTAAACTATCAGGTCCAGAGAGGCACTGGAATGAAAGAGCAGTCACATCACTCCGCCTTGAGCTAAATAATTATCTCTTGAAGCCACTTGCTATGTGGGCTCTAGGCTAACTGACAAGAAGAGGCCATAACTGCCATATGCTGGACACCCTAACTCATACCCTCTAATTCCACAATGTATAGCCAACCACTGAACAATGATATCCCTGTCAACTACTGAGAATTTCTGTCAAATAACTTTGTATCAGCCCACTCCTTGTTCTCCTTGCCTTTAAAAATTTGCTCGTAGCAAGAGCTGAGGGTACACTCCTCAAGGCAACTTAAACACATATCAGGGGTAGCTGTCTTCACTCTGGCTCAAGTAAACTCTTTAAATTCTATTTTGTGCCTCAACTCTTCCTTTTAGGTCAACATTTCCTTAGGTATGAGGAAAACAGTTTCCCCCATTGAGTTTGTCAGATAAAGCCTTGTAATTGTCTATAGTGGGCTCAAACATCACATGTTTGCATTTGGCCTGGGGCCAAATTCCTCATAAAGAATTCTAATAACAGAAAGAAAACCAACCCACTGAAAATGAGCAAAGGGCTTGAACAGACATTTCTCCAAAGAAGATATACAAATGGCCAAATAGCACAAGAAAAGAAGTTCAGCCCCTTCCCTAATTAATATTAGAGAAATACAAATTGAAATCACAATGAGATACAATTTCATACTCATCAGGATGGCAATAACTAACCAAAACCAAAAAAAAGGAAAATAACAAGTGTTGTCCAAGATGAAGAGAAATTGGAACTGTTGTATTTTGTTAGTGGAAATGTAAAACAGTGTAGCTTCTGAGAATTCAAATCTCACCCAGGAATTCTACTCCTAGGTATATGACTTAAAATGGAAAAGAATTATAAGAATTCCAATATTTATACACAAAGAGCAATACTATTTATCATAGTCAAAAAGTGGAAAGAACCCAAATGTCCATCGAGAGATGAATGAATAAACAAAATGTGGTGTGTGTATATGTGTGTGTGTGTGATGGAATCTTATTCAGCCACGAAAAGGAATGAAATATTGATATATGCTAAAATGTGAATGAACCTCAAAAACATTATGCTAAGTGAAAAAAGAGAGATACAAAGGTCACATGTTACATGTTGGAGATGGGGTACATCTGATTGCCTGGTGTCAGAAGTGTGTTGTGATGAGTTTCAGAGCAAGAAAAACAGTTTGGTTTGGTATCCATCTCATACAGTCAGGTACTTTGAGGCTGATGTCACAAACTAGTTTATCATCTCATAAAGTGAAAAAAAAAAAAAAAAAACCTTAGAAATTTACCTAACAAACATGTCAAAACACTTTATCAAGAACTTACAAGACAGAAAAAGAGTGAATTAAATGCTGTACCTAACTAATTTCTCATAAAGATAGAAGATACCACACAAGAGATTTGTTTGATAATCTCCTTAATTTACCATCTTGGATTTGAAGCAAACTTCTCATCTGCTCAGGGTGAGCAGTGCTCAGACACTCCACTGGCAAGAGCAAAAGCTACTTCAAAGAGTCTAAAAACTGGAGAAGAGAAAACACCAGCCGAATTGCAGATATAAGCACCAAGGTTCTTCTGTATCTTACGGAATTCACTTTTCATCAAAGCTACTTTAATATAAAACCTTAATTCCTTGCTTTATTAGAACCCATCAAACAGTTTTATGTTCTTGAGCTACTTAATTATATCCATATGCCAGGAGGGTGGCACACCCAACTCTATGGGGACAGAGGCCCCTATGTTTGGGACTTTCCTGAACCTTACTCTATGTATCTCCTCTTCATCTACCTGTTCAATTGTATCCTTTAATTCATCCTTCATAATAAATGGGTAAATGTAAGTAAAATGTTTCCCTGAGTGCTATGAGCCACTCTAGCAAATTAATTGAACCTGAAGAGGGAGTCACGGGAACCCCCAGTTTATAGCCACTTGGTCGACCTGGAGATTGTGGGGTTTCCTGCTATACTCTCATATACTTCACTCAACAATTCTGACCCCAGGTGTGTGTGGGGTTCTCTCCACACGGCAAGCAATTCTCCAGTGAACACCAACTCGGTGTACTAAATTCAATTCAATTTTGACACTATCTGGAGTCAGAGTCAACTCCCACAGGTTGCGGGCTCGTCAAACAAGACTGCCCCCCACTTCAGACAACAACTACAAGTAACAGTGTCACCTATACTTCTGACCAACTGGCTTATAAATCAGGAGGGTCCCACAACAACTCCCTCCTCAGATTCAGTTTGCTAGGACAGCTTACAGAACTCAAAGAAATATTTATGTTTTACTCATTTTTTAAATAAAATACTTGATATTACCAAGTATATGTTGGAAGGGGCTGGAGCTTCCATGACTTCTCTGTGTGTGGCACCCCCCAAGCAACTCCATGAGTCCAACAACCTGGAAGCTCTCTGAACCTGGTAGTTCAGGAAGTTGTTGTTTTGTTGTTGTTTTTTTTTAACCAAACCATTTAATTTTCTTTGAAGGTAAACAAAATATAAAGCTGGATCCCAAGCCCTAAGAATGCCAGAACTACATGTAGATCCAAAATGTGGTGTGATTTTCTCAACAGAGTTCAAAAGGGTCAGAATTCAAAAGCGTTAAAAGGCAGAGAACGGGTGGAATTCATGCACTCCATTCAGGAATTTTGTAAATTACCAGAAATAGACCCCAAGAGTCTTTTAAGGTGGGAGAAAATTCAACTCTTGGTTTTACAGGTAAAGAATGAAGAGTACCAAAAATGTTATGTTCACTTCTCTTAATTTTTCTCACACAATCTGAAGCTGGAGCTGACTATTATATCCTCAACTCATAGCAGCTGAAACTGCAGCATTAGGTACAAGATCAGTCCCTCTATCCATTTGCTTCCATGTAATGCCAAAGCAAGGGTGGCCAGAAGTAGAGGGCTGTCAATAGAACAGCTTTTCAAAAAGCACTAAAAGCAAGCAAGAACCTTCTAGCAGCACACTGATTTATTTTATAAGGTTAATTTACAAATTTTAAAAGCTACATTTTCACTTTTTTTCCTTTTTCTCTTCTTCCTTTATATCACTCTTTATGTTTTCTTTATCTTTATCTTTCTCTCTGTCATCTTTTCTATCCTTTTTGCTCTCTCCTTTTCCTGTCCTTCTTTCTTCTCTGCATCCTGGTTGGCAATCTTGTTGTTGATAAGGCTGTGCAGGGCAGCCAAAAACAGACAGCAAGACCACATATATCACCTCCATTTGGTTGTCAGTCTTCAGGTGAAAGGCCTTGACAAACTCATCAGGGCTGACATCTGGCAGCAGGCTGAAGACCTCCTACAGCAGGTAGATGATCTGATGGTCTATGGGTAGCTTGCCTGTCACTACTTTTACCTGGTAGCTCCTGATATCCAGAAGCTTGGAGTTCAGTCCCTTCAAGCCATGCAGGGACCTGGTTTATAATCTGCTGAGAAAGAGTGCCCACGGTAGTGTCTTTGATGTCTCATAACAAGCATTTGACTCTGACTTTCTCAGTTTCCTCTGCTCTGGTTTCACTGGTCACAAGCTCAAATGTTTTTATGGTTGTAGTTCTATCCACATGAACTTCTTCCGCTGAAATATATGCTTCTGTTGGCAGCCTCAGGTCCTTGGGTTTCACATCAATAATGACCAAAACAACAGTTAGGGCAGTATCATTTCATTAATTCATTGATGGCAATGGCATTCTTGTAAAGTTTATGGCCTGTGTGGTGCCACTCAAATATTCTTTCTCTGGCATTTACCTTCTTAAACATTCCATACATGTTTTCCAAATAATCTTGGTCTAAAAATCAGACAGAATCATCTTTGTCATCTTCATAAAAAAGGACTTAGTCATTATCATAAAAAGGGACTGCAAAACTCTTGGACACATCAAGTATTTTCTTTTGCCATGACCTCGTAGCTTGCTTCTGGTTTCCAGCCTCGCCAAATCAGTTGAATTGATCCACCACACTGAGCAGCAACAGGGGGTAGACCACCACCTTCTGCACCGCCAGCTCTGGCATCACAGCACACCCCATCCCTCAAGCCCTGGCTCCCTGCCACTCACAAACACCGACAGCGGCAAGGACTCCTGCAGCTCCTCCAGTCCCAGCTTCTCTTATTCCAGTTTGGCAGCTGCTGCCAGTTCAGGAACTTTCATGGAGGAGGCTTCATCCAATAGGCATGATGGATTTATTAACTCAACTTCGAGCCCCACTCCCCTTCCCAGAGGATAGCGGGTAGAGCCGAATGTGTTAAGCTTCTAACCATGGCTTGGTCCTTCTGGTGACCAGCCCCATCCAGGAGTCCACCAAGAGTTGCCTCATTAGAGCAAACAATGCTATCACTTAGGAAATTCCAAGAGATTTAGGAGCTCTGTGTCAGGAGCCCAGGTTAAAGACCAAAGATTAGAACAAAAGATTCTCCCAGAAATCCTATCTGGTTTTAGGTTTTTGGTCTTTAAGGGTTTTAGGACCTCTGTCTCAGGAACCAGTCAGCGACTGTCATTAGTCCGTTTTCATACTGCTACAAAGAACTGCCCCAAACTGGGTAATTTATAAAGGAAAGAGTTTTAGCTGACTCACAGTTCATTCAGCATGGCTGGGGAGGCCTCAGGCAGAAGGGGAAGCAAGGCACCTTCTTCACAAGGCAGCAGGAATGAGAAGTGCTGAGTGAAGTGGGAAGAGTCTCTTATAAAACCATCAGATTTCATGAGAACTCACTCACTATCATGAGAACGGCATGGGGGAAACTGCGCTCATGATTCAATTACCTTCACCTGGCCTCTCCCTCAAACTGTAGGAATTGTAGGCATTACAGGCATTACAATTCAAGATGAGATTTGGGTGGAGACACAAAACCTAACCATATCAGGGCACAGATAAATTTCTCATTATTTCACATCTCCTTATTGCAATAAGTATGGTGTGGCACATCAACAGTTTCCTTGTTTACAACTAATGCTTTAAAAAAAACAAAAACAAAGATTATCAAATTCAGACAATTTAAATAGTTGTCTTAAACATTAAGTAACTGTCCTTCACATTCCCAAAGGGAGTCATCTATGTTAAAGTTAAATCATTCTTCTGTTTTCACCTCTGAGTTACAGGAAAATGGTGTCACCTTTCATCTGCCACAACTGGCCCCATATCTAGTACGAACCAGTGAAACCAAAAAACCCTCTCTCTTTTGGCAGCTTATTCGAAAAAATTTTAAGCTGTGGAGCACCCCAGAGATGAACATGGAAGATACTGGCAAATATACAGGCAAATAATTTCACAAAAAAACCCAGAAGTTCTAAATGCTATTAACTGAAAGCTTGCTGAGCAGCAATTACCATTTTTTAATGCCTTCAAGATATTAAATATATTTGATTTCTCTTTAAAATCCTCCTTCTGCACATAAAAGAGGGTTTGCTGATTAACTTCATAGTTTAAATCCCTGACACAGTAAATGGAAAGAAAACAAAAGAAAAAAAAAAAATACTACAACTACTTTAACTATGAACATTTGACCTGACTCCTGAACTTCTCCCCAGTAAAAACCCTGCTAACTACTCCAAAAGTATGCTAAAATCAAAACAATTCTAGATGTCTACTAGGATCATGCTTCAAGAGATTGTGGCCTCCATGTATCTACAATAAGCTTTTTACACTAAAAAATATGGCTAAGGTTGGAAGATGTTATGTTTTTGACACATCTCACACAATACTTTGTGGATTATATGTAAAAATCTATATGAGTACAACCAATTCACTGATAATCTGAAGATTAGGGCAAGAAATCATTTTCTCCCCCAACTATAACAGATTTGTATATGCCAAATGGCTTCTGATTTTCTTGAAAAACTTATTTTGATCTAATGAGTTGGTGAACTTTCATAGTTGTGTTGAAACATTTATGTATGACTATCAATCCTACATCTGATATCCTCCAACAAATTTATCAGTCTGGAGCTTTAATAGAAGCATTTTGCTAGTTAACTTTGTCGCTAGGCCTGCTCATAATATTTTGTAGCCACACAGGTACATATGTAAGTTATAAATAGCAAATGAACTGTGGTTTAGAGATACTTTCATTAAGTTCCTATCTTTTTAAAAATGTGTCCCAAATGAGGTTAAGTGTTATGCTCCTAATCTGATTTTTCCCATAAGCCTTGTGGTTTTTATTGCATGACTATACAATGCAGTGGCGACATTTACAAATGCACGTGTCATGTTATAATAGAACTCACTGAAAACCAACTACGGCCCCATGTATCAACATGGATGAATCCTGATGTTAAGCTAAAATGGCATATGTAGTGGTGGAGGGTATTGGAAGGCAACAGTGAAGGAGTTAAAACAGTTTTAGCTCCTTATAAATTTGCCTGGGCCTAGAATTAGAAGGATATCTTAGACTGTCCAGGCTGCCATAACAAAATATCTTAGATTGGACAGCTTATAAACAAGATAAATTTCTCACAGATCTGGAAGCTGGGAAGTTCAAGATCAAAGCACTAGCAGATTTGGTGTCTGGTGAGGGTCCTCTTCCTCACAGATGGTGCCTTCTATGCGTTCTCACATGGCAGAAGGGAAGGAATTAGCTAATGCTCTGAAATCTCTTTTATAAAGGCACTAATCCAATTCTCAAACGCCCCATCTTCTGATACTACCACACTGGGGATTAGATTTCAATGTACAAGTTTGGAGGGTACACATTTAGCCTACAGCAAAGGCTTCACAACTATACCCTGTGTATATAAGAATTGGATTTGTGGCTGGGCATGGTGGCTCATGTCTCTAATCAATCCCTGTACTTTGGGAAGCCGGGACAGGAGGATTGTTTGAGTCCAGGAGTTCGAGACCACCCTGGGCAACATAGTGAGACCCTGTCTCATTAAAAGAAAAAAGAAGATTAAAAAAAAGAATTGGATTTATAATACTTGCTCTTTTTGTTATGCATGAGTGCTATAAAACAAATTATTTTGGGGAAAAAGTATATAGTGTGATATATTTAAGTTCAAAAATCAGCAAAATAAATCAACATATTTTTGTTATAATACTCAGTAAGACTATTTAAAAAAAGATGAGAACTATAAAGATACAATCCCTCGAGAGAGAATAGAAGGGAGATTACAGCTAGAAATGGGTAACATTCAAGTTTGTTAGTTGAATGGTAGGCAGATGGGTATTTTTTATATCAGTTGTTCTTCAAAACATGGTCTGGGGACCACAGGGAATCTAAGACTCTTTCAGAGGGGATGTGAGGTCAAAGAAGTCAAAGCTATTTCCATAAAAAGACTAAGATGTGGCTGGGCGCGGTGGCTCATGCCTGTAATCCCAGCACTTTAGGAGGCTGAGGTGGGCGAATCAACTGAGCTCAGGAGTTCAAGACCAGCCTGGCCAACATGGTTAAACCCTGTCTCTACTAAAAATATAAAAAATTAGCTGGGCAGTGGTGGGTGCCTGTAATCCCAGCTACTCAGGAGGCTGAGGCAGAAGAATTGCTTGAACCTGGGAGGCGGAGGATGCAGTGAGCTGAGATCGCACCATTGCACTCCAGCCTGGGCGACAAGAGCAAAACTCCATCTCAAAGAAAAAAATAAACAAACAAACAAACAAATAAATAAAGACTAAGATGTGATTTGTCTTTTGCACTCTTGTTCTCGCAAAAGTGAACAGTAGTTTTCCAGCAATCCAGCCATGCTTATCACAACAGATTGAAGGCAAAAGCAGTTATAAGAATCCCGTTGCCTTCTATTAAGTCAGTCATTAAAAGATTTGCAAAAATGTACAACAATGTTACTTTTAATATTTTCATAATATGTTATTTATCTTAACATGTGGTTGTTTTTTAATGAATTAATAAACATTTTAAAATTCTTAGTTCTAGGTTTTAATTCAGCAAATATAGCTAGATAATGAACCATATAAAGAAAAGCTCTTTGGGATCATCTATAATTTTAAAAAATGTAACAGAATCTTGAAGTCAAAAAATTTGAGAACCACTTTAAACCTTACAGCTGATAAACACACATGACCTTTTTGTATGTAGGAAATATTTCATATTAGTAAAGTTAAAAAAAAAACATAGTGTATTGAAAAGACAATGAAAAAACACATCACCGCCACCACCAAGTGCTGCTGTATATGGAAAAGCTTGTTACAATGGTTTCTATCTATGTATAGATATGGCTTACCTATATTCAGTCTGAGAGACACAATCATAAAGTTCCTGGGCAGTAAATTTGACATTTTTATTTACCTGAAAGGAACCAAGATATAGTTATTAAAAATTATATTAAACAAAATGAGTGATGACAGCAAAATTAGAGTAGCCCATATTCTGAGAGGAAAGTTCAAATTTCTAGTTACTGCATAAAAAGGATTAAACGGTAACAATAAGAAGTGCAATGACCATAATGCTAACATGGAACTGCGTGCAAAAATATGAATCTCACTGTTACAACTTTATCTGTTAGTAGAAGCAGCAGAGGTGAGATGGACCTAGACATAGTAGAGATCAAATGGACAGAAAAACACAAATAAGATTATAAACAGCAGACAGTTCTATCTGGTTTAGGAAAAAGTCTTATTTATAGACATTTTCTAAAGAAATGTATTTTTCAGATTATTGAGGTCTACATGTTTAAACTTACAGGTTTAAGTTAATAAATATCTATAATTCAGAGATATAATTTGTAATACCACAAATATAAAAATATTTCATCATATAAAAACTAGCTGTGGCACACATATGGAAGACACAGTGAAGGAATCTTTTATTTCTTGAAACTTACTATAGATTTAGACAATATTCCTATTTATCTACAAGGGAGAATCTGAAAACTTGCAGAGAAAAATTATTTTGATCAGATAACAAATGGCATATTGCCTAAATTTTCAGAAATTTAGAATTAGTAAAAGGAAACAATAAGGCTAATTTCTATTCAGTTTACTTAAAAAAATATTACTAAGTGTTGCTAGCTGGCATGCATTTTTTGGTGAGGAAGAATGATACCACCCTGATTTAATTACTATTAATTTAAAGATTCATATCATAAAAGTCTTCTATATGATTCAATGTATTGCTTATTGGTAAAAACTCCATGACTTTCTTCAATGTTTTCATAGAAAGTTTATCATATTTGTATAGAAAATGTTTCATTCACTGAAAGTTTAAAAATATGCAGTTTTTTGGCCAGATGTAACAGCTCACGCCTGTAATCCCAGCACTTTGGAAGGTCAGGTGTGAGGATCATTTGAACCCAGGAGTTTGAGACTAGCCTGAGCAACATATGAGACCCTGTCTCTATTTAAAAAAAAATTATATATTTATATACACACACATATATATATGGTTTTCAAATATTTAAATGAATATAATATGGATATTTTGCTTAACGTTAGCATATATTTATATATTTACTAGTATTTAATTATATAATATTTGATATCATATTTAATGATTATATGAAATTGGTATACAATTTACCACAATTTTTATTAAAAGAATCTTCTAGAAATGTTATAAAATATTCATTTAAACTATCAACCAGTCCACTTCTTCCTTCTTTACATGTTCTGCCTTCTCCTAAGGGCCGCTTATATTTTCACCATAGCCACACATTCCGGGACCTACGATGTATCAGAACACAGGCCACCAAATGTCAACACATTGCAGATATTTGGTTAGAGGATGAAGGGAATGATCCATTTTCTATCAACTGTTGAGAAAAATCAGCTGAAAAACTGACTTTGAGTCTGTTAAATATGAATATAAAATAATTTATATTAAGCTTTTAATAGATTTTTTTAAAAAATCTAGATTTATCTTTAGTTGTAAAAGCAACCATCCACATACATTTAGACATTTATCCAAGAACACAGCTGGAAGTATAAAGGTGACATAATTCCAGGTTACAGTAGATAATTTACAAAGTAGGTAGTTACTTTACTAATAAAGAAAAACTGAAGCACAGTCTCATGATGGTCTGCTTCACCATATTAATTAATTTTGACTACGAAGACATTTTCACTTACCCATATTGAGACATTTGAAATTACAACTGTTAAATATCACCTCCATGGTTAAATGAACAATTTTAATTTCCAGGGGAAAAAACAGCTAAAAGATGCCACTGTCAGCAAACATTAGAGTTGTGACTATAAAGTGAATTGTGAAATGGGTATCATTACTTTTTAACTGTGCTACTTACAATAAAAGCCAGATGTTAGAAATGGCTTATTTTTAATTTAAAAATTCAAGAAAAGGCAAAGGAGAAGTATAAAAATAGTCAAATTCCTTAGAAGATTTAGACAGTTCTACCATTGTTTTTTTATATTAGACAAATATATCCAATGTAGTAACTGATGTAGGAAAAGTAATTCTTTTAAGAGAAATGATTTTAAAAATCTGTGAATCAGTCAGGCACAATGGCGTGTGCCTGTAGTCCCAGCTACCTGGGATGCTGAGGTAGGAAGATTGCTTGAGCCTAGGAGTTCAAGGATCTACTGTGTCATGACTGTGCCTGTGAACAGCCACTGCACCCCAGCCTGGGCAACACACTAAGACCCTGTCTCTAATATATATTATATATATATGTGTGTACATATATATCTGACATATATATATATGATTCTTAGATCTACATATTTTTTAATTTTTAAATTTCTTTGTTTATATCACAAGATATCATCAAGCAACAGATCCATATATTCTTATAATAAGTTAGGTACTTTCTTCTAATACTCTTGGCAATAGAAAGTACTAAATTATAAAGAACTATGCCCCAGAATTTTCCAGCGTATGTAATTTTAAAATCCTATTGTTCATATATATTTTAGAGCTGGAGTCTTGCTGTGTCACCCAGTCTGGAGTGCAGTGGCATGATCATGGCTCACTGCAGCCTTGAACACCTGGCCTCAAGTGATCCTCCCACCTCCAGCCTCCTGAGATGCTGGGATTACAGCCACCATGCCCAGTTCCACACACATATTTTTGTTAGACTTAATGTTTTGATTTGAAATTCAGAAAGTAAAATGAAATAATTATATGAATCATCTCAAAAGAGGAAGTTCTCTTAATAATCATATAATGTGGTGATAAAGAATTAAGGCTCTTATTTATTTATTTATTTATTTACTTATTTATTTGAGACAGAGTCTCACAGTGTTGCCGGGGCTGGAGTGCAGTGGCGCGATCTTCGCTCTCTGTAACCTCTGCCTCCTGGGTTCAAGCCGTTCTCCTGCCTCAGTCTCCTGAGTAGCTGAGATTACAGGCATCCACCACCATGCCCGGCTAATTTTTTTGTATTTTTAGTAGAGACAGAGTTTCACTATGTTGGCCAGGCTGGTCTTGAACTCCTGACCTCATGATCTGCCCGCCTCGGCCTCCCAAAGTGCTGGGATTACAGGCATGAGCCACTGTGCCCGGCGTATTTTAACTTTTTTGAGACAAGAGTCTCACTGTGTCAGCCAGGCTGTAGTGCAGTGGTGCAATCTCAGCTCACGGCAACCTCCACCTCCCAGGTCCAAGCAATTCTCCAGCAATTCAGAAAATAAGATGAAATAATTATATGAATCATCTCAAAAGAGGAAGTTCTCTTAATAATCATATAATGTGGTAATAAAGAATTAAGGCTCTTATTTATTTATTTATTTGAGACGGAGTCTCATACTGTCACCCGGGCTGGAGTGCAGCGGCACGATCTTGGTTCTCTGTAACCTCCGCCTCCTGGGTTCAAGCAATTCTCCTGCCTCTCAGCCTTATGAGTAGCTGGGATTGCAGGCCCTCGCCACCACTCCTAGCTAATTTTTGTATTTTTAGTAAAAATGGGGTTTCATCATGTTGGCCAGCCTGGTCTCAAACTCCTGACCTCAAGTGATCCACCTGCCTCGGCCTTCGAAAGTGCTGAGATTATAGATGTGAGCCACGGCTCCCGGCTGAATTAAGGCTGACTCCTACAAAGCCCATGTAAACACCATTGGTTGCTTAAATAAAACTAGTTAACCATCACCCTCCCCCTTTTTTTTTGAGACAGGGTCTTGCTCTGTCAACCAGGCTGGAGTGCAGTGGTATGAACATTGCTCACTGCAGCCTTGATCTCCCGGACTCAGACAATCTTCTTACCTCAGCCTCCCAAGGAGCCGGGACCACAGGTGCATGCCACCATGCCGGCTAATTTTGTTTGTTTTTTTAGAGAGATGGGGTCTCGTTGTGTTGCCAAGACTGGTCATGAACTCCTGGGTTCAAGCGATCCACTGACCTCAGCCTCCCAAAGTGCTAGGATTACAGGCGTGAACCACTGAGCCTGGTCAAGACTAGTTAACACTTATCAAACACTCACTCTGTGCCTGGTACTGTTTGGAGCACTTTACATATTTTACATTACTGAATCTTTGCAGAATACAAATAATTTACCTACTATTGTTACTCTCATTTTACAGATGAAGAAATTGAGACAGGAGAATTAAATAACTCTTCCTAGTTAATAAGTAGCAGAACCAACATTTAAGCACAGGTAGTTTGACCTCAGAGTCTGTGTTCCTAATCACTGGCTTATTAATGGAAGATGTGGCACACAAAAAGTTACAAAGAGCTAACTAGGAATAAAACTGAAGAAATATACTTAAAGGAGTCTGACTTCATAAGAAATGTGAGACCTGAATATATGCCACATTCCTTCATTTAGAATGTTTTAAAAATTAAACACATACACACACAAAATTGAAAGTAATAATGTTACAGGAAACATGAACAAAGAGCATTAAGCAACTAGAAATTGACAATCAACAGAATACCCGCTTTGGTTCAGTAATGATGAGGAGAGCATGCAGGTTAATTTACAAAATACACTGAAGCCTCATTCAGTTCCACCTCCAGGGTTTATGTTGCCACTATAAAGGAAACTAAATTATAGCTTTCCTTTCCAGTAATAAGTATTTCTCAACCAGGAGTTCTTCCTTTCTGAGGTATTCTGGGTATGTAAGTTGGATGGGGAGATGGAATACTTTTGGTTGTCACAACTGGGATAGCTACAGGCATTTAGTACCTGATGTACAGGGATGTTAAACATCCTGCATTTTAAACATCCACACAACGAACTGTCCAAAATGCCCGTAGCACCCCGATGAGAAACAATTTCGCATTGGAGAAAGCGTGTTATTTTAGGACTCTCCTATTTTTACTTAGGGAATGAAAGAAAAAATGGAATATGTCACTGGCAGGGAGGAGGGGAGGAAATGGACAGTTGTAGGTCATGTAGGATGAACAAGCCTACAGATCATACGACACCAGGTCTATAGTTAGTAAGATTGTATTATATTCAAAAGTTTTGCTAAAGAGTACGTTTTAGGTGCTCTTGTCACACACACAAAAAGGGGTAACTGTGAGATAACTGATGTTTATTTACTTACCTACAGAAACCATTTCACTATGTATAACATATCAAAACATCATGCTATATACCTTAAATATAGGTTTTTAAAAGGGAGAAAAAAAGAATATGTCACTGACAAACTTTTATGGCATTCAATAATTTAAAGCAAATATCAGTTAAATGGCATACCACTATGTTTTAGAACTCCTACTATGTTTATTTACCTTAAAACTTGTTTAAAGTAGAAATGTGATAAATATTTAAAAATATTTCCCATACCTCATACTTGATTAGGAAGTTATAGAGGGTCTCAACATCTTGATAATTACTGTTTGGGGCCAAAATCCTAAAAAATAAAATAAAAACAAAGGAGGGGGGGAATAAATGATTTCAGAAAAAACCAAGACCTTGAACTTTCTCCCAAAACATACCCGGTCATGAGAGATAACTTACCGTTTGATAAGCTTAAAGGTTTATAATATTTTTAAAAATCAATTAAAAATCATAAAACCAGAAACTTAATTCAACACAGGTCAACTTATTAAAATGTTTTTGCTTATTTAAATTCATACTTATAACATCAATTAATCAACAACTATAAGCATTCTTACACGTGAAGTTATAGTTCACATTTTAAGTTACAATAATACAGATTTCTCAAACAATAGAAATGTGAAGTACATTTATACAGTCTATGCATAGATAGAAATGTGAAGTGCATTTATACAGTCTATGCATAGATAGAAATGTGAAGTGCATTTATACTTCATATCTGTTAAGCTCCAGACAAAGCTTGAGTATTTCCCACAGAAATGTTCAACCAGTCCAGACAGACAACTGATGAAATCAGCCACTTAAAAGATATCCTAATAAAAGATTTTGATTAAATTCAAATAACATTGCTTGAACTATCAGCCTACAGCTCCACGAAAAATCAATAGATTATATAAATTGTTGAAAATAACACTTATTTACAAAAAAATAACAAATGACAGAAAGAGAAATAAAACAACTTTTTAAATTTATTTTGCTGAGACCAGGTCTCACTCTGTCGCCCAGGCTGGAGGGCAGTGGTGTAATCATGGCTCAATGCAGCTTCAACCCCCTGGGCTCAAGCGATCCTTCCACCTCAGACTCCCAAGTAGCTGGGACTACAGGCAAGCGCCACCAAGTTGGGCTAATATTTTTAAAAAATCATTTTTGTAGAGATGAGGTCTCCCTATGTTGCCCAGGCTGGTCTCGAATGTCTGGGCTCAAGGGATCCTCCCACTTCAGGCTCCCAAAGTTCTGGGATTATAGGTGTGAGCCACAGCACCAGGCCATAAAAATAAAGAAGGGAAGAACATATTTTTCCTTCTAGTAGTAAAGTATTAATTCTCATTTTCTTATACTAAATATTTTTTCCATCCTTTCAGCATGAATACTGTTTTTCTTTTCAGAAAAAAAAAAGGGAAGTAAACCAGCTTGTCATTTTGGTACAGTGTAGTGCCTGTGAGTACTGCCTGCCTCAGCTGTGTGAGCTTTGTCTAGCTGTGTGACCTCTGGGGAGTTAGTCAACTTCTATGTGATTTATCTTCTTATCTGTTAAATTAGGATAACTATCCCTACTTCATAGGGCTAGTGCAAGAATTAAATGAGTTACTAGAAGAAAAGTCACTACAACAGCATATGGAATACAGCAAGTACTATATAGTATATGTCAATTATAACAGTGACTGTAACAACTATCATCATCATCTAATACAGATGCTCCTTGACTTATAATGGGGCTATACCCAGATAAACCCATCGTCAATTGAAAACATCCTAAGTAGGCGTGCATTTTGACTTGTAATATTTTCAGTTTATGACGAGTTTATCAGAAGATAACCCTAACCCCATGGTAAGTCAAGGATTGTACTAAATGCTTTGCACCATCATAGAATTGAAAAATCCTAAAACAAACCATTAAAAATTGGAAACCATCTGTAGTTTCAAGCCATAAAATACATAAACATTGATATAACCAATGAGAAATCAAGCCACCTTGGTTAATTTTTAAATTCCTAATGGCTTTTAACACTGTCTCTGGGTCTTTATGTCCTTGCCAATACTTGATCCTGTCAGACTTGATAATTAACTGTTCTCAATAATCTTAATTATATCCTTAGACTATTTGGCCTTTATTATACTTGTGGGAGAGCTTTTATAAATTGTTTTTCGGGACATAGTCAGATTTTTAAAGGTCCCTTGGAGGGGGCATATATACAGAACATCTTTAAGTATATACAACAACCTCCATAAGAATACTATTTCATAGAAAAAGTTTTTTTTCCAACAAGTAATTTTAAAATAGGTTTAAAAAACCTTTCAACCTCCCAAAAAAGCCCTGAGGAATACCACATAAGGAGAAGGGTCCATACATAATTTGCTTGGGTAATACATATGGAGAAGGATCCATACATAATTTGCTTAAAACATGAAGACAAAGTTCTCTAGATAAGTTAAACCAATCCTTTAGAAAGGCAATGGGAAACAAACTAGTGTGTTCTAACTTGATAACCAAGTGAAAACAAACTATCAGTCATGTGGAATAATTTATACCTATTCTTTTGTATGGCTTTAGAAATAATCTGAACTGTCCATAAAAGAGGGTGAGAAAATTAGATAAAACAAGATGTTCTATATTAAGAGGCTAGTAAGTTTAACATACTATATTAGACTCCAGAGGATGAGACAAACTCTAGTGAATAACGTCCAACCCTCACAGTGTATTTGATGAGTAAATAAAAATGTAAAATATGTACTCAAGATGCCCAGATCAGAACAAGGGACTCTTTATTTTCTTATTCAACAACTCTTTGAGACCTGGGCCCCTGGATACAACGCTGAACGATCCAGAGTAGCCCAAAGCCTCACAGTTCTAAAGAGCACATGAAAGAAACAAATCCTGACCAGGCACAGGGAAATAAAGGAAGAAAAATATCTCATTCTTGTCCATTTGGTCATCTCTTCCAACTCTTCAATGGCTACTTGTAAATAGATTAAGAAACACAGGAATTTTAAGTTTCTAAGAAAGAAGTAATTTGTTCTAAATGTAAATAGTTATTTCACAAAATATCACAGAATTGTATTCTAATGAAAAAAGGCTTATTGGGATCTCATTGTCATTCAGATATATTACTTTTATAATCAGATAAAAACTATATATGTTACTTTTTAAAACAAGGATATATATTATAGTATATGTGATAAAATTCGTTATTTTGAAAGATGGTTGGAGGTAAACTGAGCCCAGAATGGACTAAACAACTTTATTAAAATGCAGTCAACTTGGGGTTGAATTTAGACTTCATTACATCCTATGAACTCTGAATATGAGAGAATGGAATGTGGCCTGGCACAAAAAATTGCAAACTTTTACTCACTAGAAATACAGCTTGTTGAAAATACATAGAAAATAAAATAGAGAGAATGCCTTAGTAATTCCCCACACAAAAATTCTTGAGAGGTCAGCCTTCTCTAAAGTTTTCTCATTCTTTTTTTCTTATACCAGTATGAAGACAAAAGGCTTTTTGAATGAAAGTCCTAAAATCACCCTTCAATGGCAACTCTTTAAAAGAATGGTGGAATCAAGAAATTAGCCCTTGGGGAAAATATTTCTTAGACAATGGCCATTTTTTAAATTTATAAATATATTCACATTTGTCATTTAAAAAGAAATTCAGAACAATCACATTAAGTATATATTAAACGCATATTTGCTCAAATGCATATGAAGCTATGAAATATTTTAAAAATAAGACATGGTCCATTATCCTCAAGTGGTTTATAATCTTAAAATTTCACTCTTAAATTCTGGAATGAGTTTTTGGAAACAGATGTTGAAAGCAGGATGTAATCCGCAGCTCACAGCTGGATATGCTCTGGTTTCCTTTACAATAGCATCAATAACAAAACATAATGAGTTACTGAACACATAAGTCTGACCCTGCTTTACATACACCATCTCCTTGAATTTAATTATGTAGCCCAGCTTTAACACCCTAAATTTGGTTTTGCGACCTTGATAAAGTTGCCTGCTTTTCTGTATCTTGGCTCCTTACCTGTGAAATGGGGATAAAGTAGTGTTAACCTCATAAAGCTACTGTACGAATTAAGTAATGCATCTACAGTGTTTAGCACAACACAGCACACACAGTACATACTCAATAAATATTAGCTGTTAAATAATAACCACTTTTCAGATGTAGAAACCAAGGTCCAACACTTTAAGATACTTGCCCAAGATTACACAGTGAGTGGTGGTAAATATTCAAATCTCCTTGGGTTTGATTCTGGGACTCACACTTTTCCCAACAATAAAAGGACAACCAACACCATTTTCTTGCCTTTAAATTATTTTACAAAATAAATGAAATAAAGTCCATTTAAAATAGTTAAAGTATTGCTTTTATATGTAAGCAAAAAAAAAAAAAAAAAAGGCTGTCTTTTATCAAATGCTTCTGGCAAATTATTTCATGTATGTTCAAACACTAATGTAGTTGTTTTATCTTTATCAGAGCCACAAAGCAAGTTGGTTAACAGAACTGACACTCACTAGAGGTCCTGACTCAGTCACATAGGCACTCTGAATATTCTATTTATCCATGAACAATTAGCATTAATGTGAATCTGAATTAAATGAATTTCATTTCTATATAACTCAATATCAGCTAAAAATCAATATACCTCTTTAAGAAAAAAAAAAGACCATGCCACTCAAGGTTTAAAAAAAAATTTTCCCCCAAATGCCAGTCAAGGGAAGCAGTGGGAGTGGAGAAGAAATCTGTAACTGGTTGTGATAAACCGCCACTCAAGTTTTTACAGACAAAAGAGAATAATCTGACTAAAATTCTTAAATGATGCATTAAAATGGACTAAATTTTCCATCTGAATTTTAAAAATTCAAATAAAACATCTCCTATTTAGAAAAAATAAAGTTTCAGACTCAGGAACAAGGAAAGAAATCTAAAATATTCCAGTTTAATATTTAATTCTAGAAATTCAAAAAAGTGAAATATATTCTTAGATATTTATAAATAACGACTTACAATCCACAGAATTGAATAAATTGTGGTCCCTTCTGGCAAGACGATGATTTACATTAATATAATATTTAAAATAGTTTTAGAGAGTGTGAAAAAAATTGAAGTTTTTTTTTTTTTTTTTTTTTGAGACGGAGTCTCGTGCCCAGGCTGGAGTGCAGTGGCTGGATCTCAGCTCACTGCAAGCTCCGCCTCCTGGGTTTACGCCATTCTCCTGCCTCAGCCTCCCAAGTAGCTGGGACTACAGGCGCCCGCCAAATCGCCCGGCTAGTTTTTTGTATTTTTTAGTAGAGACGGGGTTTCACCGTGTTAGCCAGGATGGTCTCGATCTCCTGACCTCATGATCCGCCCGTCTCGGCCTCCCAAAGTGCTGGGATTACAGGCTTGAGCGACCGCGCCCGGTCTAAAAATTGAAGTTTTTTTTTTTTTTTTTTGAAGCGGAGTCTCACTCTGTCACCCTGACTGGAGTGCAGTGGCCGGATCTCAGCTCACTGCAAGCTCCGCCTCCCGGGTTAACGCCATTCTCCTGCCTCAGCCTCCGGAGTAGCTGGGACTACAGGCGCCCGCCACCTCACCCGGCTAGTTTTTGTATTTTTAGTAGAGACGGGGTTTCACCGTGTTAGCCAGGATGGTCTCGATCTCCTGACCTCGTGATCCACCCATCTCGGCCTCCCAAAGTGCTGGGATTACAGGCTTGAGCCACCGCGCCCGGCAAAAATTGAAGTTTTAAAAGGAATTGCAAGAAGTGGAAATGTTTACTATTTTAAAAACTCACTTTTATATTCTCTATAGCTAATAAATGAGTCAAAGTTTAAATATTATGAAGCACTTACATTGAAGCACTTACATTGTTATTGAGGATAACAAAATCATTTATTGAGCATCCACTAAGTCCACTAAGTGCAAAGGACTGAATAAATGCTATCTCCTTTAATCTCTATAATTTAATAAAGCAACTCTTTCAACTCCATGTTAGGAAACAAACACAGAAAAGGCTAATTATTACCTAGGTAACAAAGCCGGTGAATGGATGGAACCAGAATTCAACTTCAGACTACTTTGAGGCTCAAAGTTCTGTTCTTCTCATTTTAAAACAGTGACATGCCTGAACAATATTATCAAATTGGATTCTGCTGATGATGAATTTATGTTGCTGATAAACTCAGTGAAAATTTATCAAATCCACAATGAGGAAACACTAAGGAAAAAAGTCTTGGATCTCAGAGAACTTTCAGGGGGGATTATTTATTTCAAGTAAAACTAAAATTATACATTTTCCATAGTTAATCTGGAAAATCAGCTATGCAAATGAGAGCTAGCCATCAGTCCTAGATTTTGAAAAAAAAAAAAAGCCATATATAGTTAAAATGGTCAAAGAACAATTAAACAATTTAAGCAAAATTAATTGTTAAAATTTTATGTTTCTATTTTTCCTTCAGAGATAAAAATTTGTAAGCTTATTATAATAATTACATATAGGTTGACTATACTAATTACATATAAGTATTAAACATAAAAACTTTTGACAAAAGTATGGACAAAGCTCAGAATTAAAATTTGATCTATTCAGAATACTAGAAATCTTTTATTTTTTAAGTTGGTGGTGGGAATAGGAAGAGTTTATAAGTAATTTTAATGACTATATTTCGAATTAACTTAAAAAGCAATTCTAGAGTAGGAAAATATCATTTGATAGTTAAAAGAACAGATTATGTCTTAATGTTTGTTAGACATAAACATACATACAATTAGAATATACTAATAAATACTACAGCTTTCTGTTAATTTTGCAGAAGAGTTAAAACACAATATACACCACAAAAACTTCAACTAATCCTGTCTTTTATCCTGGGTCACCAGCCTATTCCTCTCCTGCATTCTCTGCATTAGCATTGAAACGTAATAATATAATGGTTGTGATCAGTCTCTCGGAGCCAGCCAGCCAGAGTTAAAATCAGAGGTTTACTGCTTTCCAGCTAAGTGATATCAGATAACTTATTTTACCTCACTATGCTTCATTTCTCATTTGTAAAACAGGGACAACAATAGTACTTATGTCACAGGGCTATTAAGATGATTAAATGAGTTAACATAAGTAACACACTTGGAACAATACTTGGCCAATAAAATATTAGCTACTACTATTATTATTCTATCTCTTATCTTTGAAAACACCACAAATTATCACATAGCTTGTCAACTAAGAACCAAATGAACATTCAATTCAAGCTGTTTGGGGACTTGCTCTCTTCTCGTAAGGCATCTCCAGCAGTGAATTTTTATATCGTTCCTATGAAGAGTAATGGGCTTCTCTCCTTAGTCCTGATATTGACAATAAACGTCAATGGGAGAAATCCAGAAAAGTGAAAGGCAAAAGACGTCACTATATACTTAACCACATTTTCAATCCCTATCGATTATTGTAAAAAAGGTTTAAAAAAAAAAAAAAAGGAGCCAAGTGTGAACAAAACTATGATTGTTATCAGTGTTATCAGTAGAGAACCCAGTCTGTGAAATATTTTATGGACAGGAGGGAACATAGGAACTATGCCCTACCCACTGGCTACCAACCAGGCGAGGAGAGACTGTTTCACATTACCAGAATCCAGGAGCACACCCAGAGGTAAAAGGTGATACTCTGATAATTAGCTGCAGCCATATTACTGAACTTTGCTGAGTTGTGATGGTGGCTGTTGTTATGGGCTGAAGTGTGTTCCTCCAATATCGGTATGTTGAAGCCCTAACCTCCAGTACCCCAGGATGTGGATATATTTGGAGATAAAGGGTTTTACAGCGGTAATTTAGAGTAAAGGAAGCCGTTGGTATGGGCTCTAATACAATCTTCTGCCAGGGTAAAAGATGTAAAATTCTAGTCCCAGTTTCATCTTTATGTGACTTTGGGTCAATCTATGGGAACTGAAATCAATGCCACAATTTATTGTTAGAAAAGTCATGAGAAGTGGACTGGAAATATTTGGAAATCTCTGACTGATGAAAAGACAGCTTGTGTTATCAAAAATCGATCTCATTAATTAGGTTTAGTGTTCAGTTGAAACCATCTTCAAAAAATCTTAAAACTGTCTACAAAACAGCATATTCTTATCTTAGCTAATGAGTCCATGTAGATAAGGTGTTTTCAAGCCTCTTCTGTGATATACTGGGCAAGCGAAGGATGGATTCTCATTCATGACTAAAGAGACATTTTTGGCAAAGTGATCTGAGATGAGCTGGTAGAGTTAGGCCAGGGGATCATGGGGTCCTAACATCATTATTAAGGAAATTCTGAAAAACACCAGCCACAATGCATCCCAAGAGTTCATCACAACACTCTGAGTTTCTTCAAATCCAGCACTTTTTTGTTGTTGTCGTTACTGGGTATTGGCTGCTGTTATGGGCTGAACTGTGTTCCCCAAAAATGTGTATGCTGAAGCCCTAAGCTCCAATACCCCAGAATGTGGATCTATTAGGAGATAAGGGCTTTAGAAAGGTAATTTAGAGTAAATGAAGCCATTGGCATGAGCCCTAATACAATCTGAAGGTGTCCTAATAAGAAGGGAAAATTTGGGCCCGGCACTGTGGCTCATGCCTGTAATGCCAGCGCTCTGGAAGGCTGAGGCAGGTGAATTGCTTGAGCCCAGGAGTTCCAGACCAGCCTGGGCAACATGGTGAAACCCCATCTCTATAAAAAACATACAAAAATTAGCCAGGTGTGGTGGCACACACCTGTAGTCCCAGCTACTCAGGAGGCTGAGATAGGAGAATCACCTGAGCTTGGGGAGGTTGAGGCTGCAGTGAGCTGAGATCAGGCCACTGCACTCCAGCCTGGGCACAGAGAGTGAGACCCTGTCTCAAAAAAAAAGAAAGAGGAAATTTGGATAAAATGACACCAAGGATACATGTGCACAGAACAATCATGTGAATAGTCAGCCAAGCACAAGCCAAGGAGAGAGGCCTCAGAGGAAACCAACCCTGCTAGCACCTTAATCCTGGACTTCGGTTTCTAGAACTATAAGAAAATAAACATCTGTTGTTTAAGCCATTCAGTCTGTGGTATTTTGTTATGGTGGCTTTAGCTAACTAATATACAGCTGCTATCCACAGATACTGGTGGCCCAGCTTTGGGGAGCCATGTACCTCATGATTAGAAGCAAGATGGAGCATGTCCCAGAATATGAGAATGATGTGGAATTCACTGAGTAGTCAGTTGTTAAATACTTTCTTTGCTTTGCTTTCTAGCATTATGCTTCCTTGGATGATAATCTTAGTACTCAGGATGCTGGTACTGCTGGAGGCCAGTTCTATGATCAGGATTAACCATGTACTAAAGGGAGCCAGAAACAAGTATAACAAATGGGTTCATTTCTTTTCTACTTAGTGAGGCTCCAGTGAGATTCAAACAGGTCCTCAATGAGTCCTGTTCCCTCTATGAAACCAGATACTGCCAGCTAAATCTACACAATACTCACAATTCTCCTAATACTCTATGAATGTTCTTCTCTAATTGATTAATCCTACCTCACTATCAGGTATCTACTATTTTTCCACTGTAATACGACAAATAGGATCACTCTAGTTAATAAGGAAGGAGCAACTGAAGATAAGAGCTGAGAGTAAAAGAAACAAAAAATCGTATCCTTCCACCATTTATTCATACTGCCATTAAGATCTCAATATACCCAGTCAGGGCTCAGACACAAGTTTATTACTGCCTCATTACAAGCATACCTCACTAGATGCAGAGACTGTTGACAATACATCAACAACATTAAAGAAATGTTCTATTTAGAAGAACCTCGAGGAAAAAAATTTTGAAGCATAAGAAAAATCCTTTTATTATACACATTTAATTGATCAACTTTGAAAGTGTACAGTTTTATATATTAGACTTTTCATAAAAACAGGACAAACCAAATCACAACATAGTACCCCATACCCATAATGAGGACTACTAGTTTAAAAAAAAAAAAGCATAAAATCACAGGTGTTGGTTAGGATGTGGAGTACTGTTGTTGGAAATTAAAATGTACAGCCAGCTGTGATGGAAAATAATATGGCAGTTTCTCACAATATTAAAAATAGGATTACCACATGGTCCAGTGTACTTCTGGCTATACACATAAAAAATTAAAAGCAAGGACTCAAATAGGTATTTGTTTATCCATGTTCATAGCAGTATTATTCACAATAGTCAAGGGGTGGAAGCAAACTAAGGGTCCACTGATGCATGAATGGGGAAAAAATGTGATATACACATATAATGGAATATAGTAAGCTTTAAAAAGGAAGGAAATTCTCACATATACCACAACATGGATGAATATTCAAAACACTACACTAAGTGAAATAAGCCAGTCACAAAAGAACAAATAGTGTATGATTTTACTTATATTAGGTACCTAGAGTAGTCAAATTCAGGTGGTTGCCAAGGGTTGAAGCAGATGGAAAACTGGGGAGTTAATGTAATGGGTACAGAGTTTCAGTTTTACAAGATGAAAAGAATTCTGTGGATAGACAGTGGTGATGGTAGCACAAGAGCAGGAATGTTCTCAATGCCACTAAACTGTACACTCAAAAGTAGTTAAGAAGATAAACTGTAAGTTAAATGCATTTTACCACAATTAAAAATTTTAAATATTAAATTTTTTTTAAGGAGGGAAAATAAGGAAAATAATTTCTTGATAAAAGAAAATAAGGAGGTTTTTAAGGAACCAAAGACTTTGTAGAATTACTGTGGGGAAAGAGTCAAGAAAAATTTCATGTGTCATTATTACAGAATCACTTTTGCACTAGTATTTATATTATTATGATTTTATCTTTTCATGTATAATCTAAGAAACATTTATACTACTGACTTGACCCTTTGTTTTTCCAAAGAAGTCTAGTATCATAAACACAACCCTTTCACTTGACCTTGTGATCTCCTCTAGCTATAATTACGTTCTTTTGCTATTTCTACTTCCTCACCTCCAAGTCACTCCTTGGCCTACTATCTAACATTTGCCCCAACATTCTCATGACACTGCCACCACCAAATTCACCAATGACTTCTGTGTTTTTCAATCTAATGGACACTTTTAAACCATATCTTATTTGGCCTCTCAGTAGTAGCATGATGCTGTTAAAGATTCATTTTCTTTTGGAACTTATTCATTCCTTGACATTTGTGAAGCTAATCTCATGAACTTTTCCTTCTACTCCTCCTCTTCAATCCTCATTAATAGTTCTATAGTATTAAACTAGATTAATTTACCTACACTGCACAGCCATTGACCAGTAAAATAAAAGCATGAGTACTCTAGCACCATTTAAAGATAAATGTCTTGGGTTCTCTCATCCTGTACCTACCCTTATCCTTTGTTCTCCAATCCTTTCCAGTGTCTTCTAGACTCCTTCCTAGTTTTTACCTCAAATTTCTGGCATCACACATTTGCCCCTTGGGCTAAAGGATGATTTCCCATATCTTTAGCATCTCTTTGGTACTACCTAAGCCATCATGTGCACTCATCCTCTAAAATAAATAACCATTGTTTTCCTTTCCCATCCTAAGCTTAAAAACAACAAGTACGCTTTGTAAGTTCCACGGCATTTCTAAGTACTCACCCATGCCTCTTGCTGTATAACAGATTAGATTAATACCCACTCTAAGAGATGGCTTGCAGACGTACTGCTGATAGAACCTTAGTGACTATCCACTTCTAATCAAGGTCATCAGGGTATCTCTTTAGGGAAATATGAATGTAATGTAAGTACTATAAAGAATCTTGAAATCTGTCCAATTATGTTTTAGATAACTTTACTAAGCTGACATAATTGACAAGAAGTAAGTGGTCTACATAGAAAAAGGGATTCAAGAACAACAATTTCCCTATATAGGAAAAAGGCTGCCCTATTTGGCAAATAAAGCTTTATAGTAGAAAAGAGAGTACTTTAGCTTGAGGTCAATGTCCCCAGGAGTCAGCAAGAAAACTTTGATAGTAATCTAGTTTGCAGTGTAAACTTCCCTCTAGAAGTCACTCAATTTATAAATATTTTGTTTCAGTTGGCAGTTACTGATCTCAACATAAAAGTAAGTGGGCATTCTGATGTATCAGCCTCATTCTGTTCAAACCTGACTATTGTGAATCTAAGTTCTCAGTAAACTGGTAAAATACAATTCCTAAACTTGCAAATCTGGGGACTAAACTCTGTACCTATGACTCTGCAATTATGGTATGAAGATTCAAATGACCACGTAGTTTCTTCCTCTCTATTTATTCCTGCATGTATTGATTGCTGATTGTATGTTAACTACTGTGTGAGATGGGAATATATCAAAAAGCAAAATATTTCCTTCCATTAAAGAGCTTCCAGGGTAGTCTGTCTTTAAAACAGGTAACATAAACAAGAGAAAGGCAGCACATGAAATTGATTAATATTGGCTGACTTTGAGGAGGAGAACAGGGAGCTGAAGTAAAAAGGGTGAAAAGAAAAACTTTCACCTTTTATTTTTCACCTTTTATTTTAAAATAACATAAAGGTATTATGTACATTTTAAGTGATCAAAAACTTTTTAATTGGGTAGAGATTTAGTGAATCAGAAAATAAGCCTCAGGAAATTATTCAGAAAGAAACATCAAAGAATAAAAGAGATGAAAAAAAAACAGTCAAGAAATATGGCTGATAGAATGCGGACAGCCAGGAATAGGAATTCCATATAAGAGAATTAAGGAGTATGGAAGAGAGGCAATATTTGGAGAGATGAAGAGTGAGAATTTCCAGAACTGAAGATGTGTCTTCAGACTGAAAAAAGCATACCACATCTCAAGAGAGATAAACAAAACAAAATCCATACCCAGATATAGTGTGATAGGATTGTAAACATAAAAGATATAGAGAAACATCTTGAAAGCATTCAGGAGAAAAGATGGCATTAGCTACCAAAAAAAGCAATATGCTGACAGCAGACTTCCCATTTCCAAGATGACAGAAGATAATAAAATTACATTTTCAAACTACTCAGGGAAAATAATAGTCAATCTAGAATCCATACCCAGCAAAATTATCAATCAAGAATGAAAGCAAAATAAAAACACGTCAGTCAGAATAAGAATATTTACCATTAACAGATCTTCACTGAAAGAACTACTAAAATTTTGCTTCATTGAATAGGAAGCTGAATCCCAGAAGACAAGTAAAATGAAGGAAGCAAGGGAAATTTTTTAAAAAACTAATAAAGCATGATAAATAAGCATGACAAAGCTAAACACAACAAAAACTATTTTATATAGTAACAAATAATTTGGGGTGGTGATTTAAAACAACATGGAACATTATATAATGCTAGAAAATAAAGACAGGAAAGATGAGAGGAGGGAGATCAGAACTCAAAGTGTTCTAAGATGCTTGCTATATTCAGGATCTGAACAATACTGACACTTTAGACTTTATAAATCAAGTACACATTTATTAAGTTAAAAGTAACAATAATAATGAAACAAACAAAAGGTACAACCTCCAAACTAGTAGAGGGATAAAAAGGAGAATTAGAAAAACTAACAACAGTATATCTTGACCAATCTAATAAAAGGCAAAAAGAACAAAGAAAAAGTATGATAAAGAGGAAAGACAGGCTGATTCAAGTGTAGTGGTGTTTACAACTAATTGACCACAACCAGTTACAACAGATTTCTTTGTTCTTTCTCCACTCCCACTGCTTCACTTGACTAGACTTTAAAAAAATTAAAATAATAAAATAAAACCAAGAGGAAAGATTTTTAAAATAGTAGAAATTAGTCCAAATACAATATACCAATAATCACAATAAAAATATATAAATTGTTTTACTTATCAAACAAAAAACAAATTGTCAGATTGGATAGATAAAATCTAGCTAAAGAAAATAATGACTCCAAATGGTTGACGATAAAGGAAAGAAAAAATACTAATAACAACAAACAGCTGGTCTAGCAGTATTAATATACGACAAAACAAACTTTAAGGCAGAAAGTCTCACTAGTAGTAAAGAAGATCAATTCACCAAAAGATTTAACCTCAAAATATGCAAAGCAAAAATGGACAGCATTACAATAAGAAACTGAAAATCCCACAATTACAGTAGGAGATTTTTAACATAAATCTGATCAAATAAATCATAAAACTGATCAAACAGACAACACTCAGCAAGCATATAATAATATGGACAACACAAAATCAGTTTTTTTCTTTAGGCTAAAGTGAAGCGGTGGGAGTGGAGAAAGAACAAAGAAATCTGTAACTGTCTGTGATCAATTAGTTGTAAACACCACTGCACTCAGACCAGCCTGAACAAACTTAATCTAATGGACACATTTAGAATTGATGTAGTTTTATAAAAAATAAAAGGAAAAAACAGAAAGCAGTTAGGTGGCACCAGTTCAGGTTGTTGTGGGTTTATTTATTTACTTTTTTTAGGTTTTCTTGGAGTCTGATATTTGCATCTTGCAAATTCCAACCACATAATGCTCTTAAATAAAAAACTTTTCCATGCACACCACCATTAGGAAGAGCATCATTAAATCACTAACTTCTAAAGCCATAAAAGGATGATTTTTTAGTTTCAAGAATTTAGATTTACTAGAGATAGCCTACATTTAAGTATATCAACCATGTCAAACAAAGAAAAATATTTCCAGGCCGGGTATGGTGGCTCATGCCTGTAATCCTAGCACTTTGGGAGGCCCAGGAGGGCAGATAACCTGAGGTCAGGAGTTTGAGACCCGCCTGGCCAACATGGCAAAACCCCATTTCTACTAAAAATACAAAAGTTAGCTGGGCGTGGTGGTACATGCCTGTAGTCCCAGCTACTTGGGATTTTGAGAAAGAATAATCACTTGAACCCGGGAGGTGGAGGTTGTAGTAAGCCGAGATTGCACCACTGCACTCCAGCATGGGCAACAGGGTGAGACTCCATCTCAAAAAATTAAATTAAATTAAATTTAAATTAAATAAAATAAATTATGAGTTTAGTTTTAGACTTTTGGAGTCTAAGCTGAAAATTCACAACTGAACCAAGTAATGGGCACACAGGAGTTGGGATGACCTCACAAAGGGAGAGCAGAGTATAGAGAGGAAGAGGAGTGGTAGGCTACATCTGGTGATACATGTAGGAAATGTTCCAAAATTTTCTTCACTTAGCAGTGTAAGAACTATTTAATATTTACCATTAACAGGAATTGCAGGAAAACATGGTCTAAAGATGAAGACAATAGCTTTACCGTAAAACCTTTTGTTGAGACTCAGAAAGAGCTAAAGTGCCTCTTAGAATCATTCAGATACACAAAAGGCCTTTTAAGTGTCTTAAGATTGTGTGCCTCTCACATTCTTACGGTGACAGCTACTAGGGAGGCTGAGGCGGGAAGATCACTTCAGCCTAAGAGTTATGCAGTGAGCTATGATGGCATCACTGCAACCCAGCCTGGATGACAGAGTGAGACACCAGTCTTTAAAAATAAATAAAACAAAATCACTGCCCATACGGGTTCAAAGGGAGCCCAAGATGAGAGGGTGGTTTATCTCAAAGAGATTTGTGGTTGTGACTTTTGTCTAACACAGTGAATATCAATAAAGATTCACAGAAAACAAACAGCTTTACAGGATTGTTCTGGTAAAAGTACTACCACTTGGAATAAAAGAGACAGAAATCATACAGAATGAAAAAGGTCTTTGGAATCTCTACCTTTTACGGGAAGGACGCAGCTTGAGGAGGCTCCTCAACTGCAGCTTCCTTTTCTTACGGAAAAGTAAATCAGAAGCCAAAACCAAGAGCCCAGAGAGCAGAGACAACAGCAGAGGTGAATAATTGCCAGGCAGTCAGGCTGAGCCCTTATAAAGTACATGCAACATGTGCATGGCTGGATTTTAGAATTGCTAGTGATTTCCTGTGCTCCCCTTTTGGAATACGAATGTTGAGAGTATTTATAAAACGGGGTAGGTGGTGGGGTATTAGTGCGTCTCTTTAGTTCACAGTCCTTCCCATCTAGAGGAATGGTATTCAAAGAGCTCTGCTGAAGGAGCCACACCTAAGGAGCCTCACCTCAACCACACCTGGACCTGATTCAAATAATGAGATTCTGGACTTTAACCTAATCCTATAAAGGCATAAGACTCGGGGATGCACAGGTCTTGTAAGTTGGAGGGATGTAAACTGCTGTGACCTCAGGGGAGACTGTATTTTCCAAGAGAGCCACACAAGATCTCTCACCCCACATGTTCTTACAGGGTAACACTGGCATCCCTATCAACAGGCAGGCCCCTCAACCTAGGCAGGTCTGTGACTGTAGGGGAAATGACACTGTATGATTTCTGAGGCAACACCAAAACAGGCAACATAGCTTCCACCTCATATTGTGGGACACTCTTGGAAACCAGCCTGCAGCCTGTGACGAAGCTCAGGCTACACGAAGATGCCACATATTGGCGTTTCGCTTGAGAGGCAGCATCAGCCAGCCTCAGAGGTATCTCCAGACACTATCTGAATGCAGCTACACAAGAAATCTCAAGTGAGAATTTCCAAGATGAGTCTAGTCAACTCCCCAAACATTACGAAAAACAAATAATTGGTTGTTACTGTTTTAAGCCAATAAGTTTTGGGGTGATTTGTTATACAGCAATAGATACCAGAACACGAGAGTAGAGGTAAGGGAAATCAGTCATTAGCTAGATAAGCCATATGGTATGTAATTTCTTTTACAGCTAATCTTTTGATTGGTTTAGCACAAAAAAACTGCTGAAGCGCTTTTGTCTTTATATATATTTTTTTGCTTAGTCATACCTTCACTAGCTTTTTAGTGAAGGATCCTTTTAGTGAAAGTTCTACTGCATGTAGTTAAATGAAGGATATTTTCCATATCTCAGTATGAAGAGAGGAGGGAGATCAGTATCTCCATTGATGTAGACAGATATGACAGTGACAGCAGGAACCATCACCCCAGAACCAATGAAAGACACAGACCAGAGGTGGAGTGCAGAAATCCAAAAGGAATAAATAGGGTATGTAAACAATGGTTCCTCCCCAGGTGAATCATTCCAGCACAGAAGTTTCTAAGTTGAATAATTAACATATTAAATTTCTGAACATGGACTTCTATTTAGAATGACTTTCAATATAAAGCTGAAAATGTATGATATGAAAAATATGTTGGCCTGGATCATAAAATCCTATCCCTGCAACTTCTCTGAAAATCCATGTATTTATGAAAAAATTAATTATTGGTTAATTGTATTGAACGTAAGTTGAGTTTTGTTTTGTGTGAGAACATTGTTGTTTGCATGTTAGTCCCTAAGATTAAACATGTAAGGAAAGAGTACAATTAAAGTTTAATTGGTGGAAACACACTGAACTAAAGATGCCCTCTGCTTCTATATGGGAAATATATTACAGGGTCATATCCACTTCTCTTAATTGTTCACAACTGTTTCCAAGCAATCTGAAGGAACTGTTGACTTTTTGAAAATAACCATAGTAATCATGTACTATGATCCTATATTGCAGAGGGAATCCTAACAAAGCACCATGAATGCAGAGAGTTTCAAAACGCAAAAAAGCCTGAAATAACTATTAATTTAGGCAAAGGAAGAAGAGACCCGAAAGAAAGCACTGTCACCAACTCATACTGTAATAGCAAATAAACAAATAGTCTGCTTTTTAGGGAGGAAAAAAAAAACCACTTCTAGAAGCAAATTAAATAAAATTTAGTTCCATGACTGAAATATTCTATTTTTATTTTGTAGCAGAGTTTGTTGAAACCTAAATGAAAGCTTACCCAGAAATCTCATTTATTTCTAAAACAGACAAAGGAGAGCCATACATACTGAAGCAGAGTGCAGGTCTGGAGAACAATGCACTCAGCCTTCTTTATGCTTTCCCCTATGTCACCCTGAGAATCCAGACAGACCTCTACTGAGCCAAACTGAAAATTTCCATGTATTAAGTTTCAGTACAACAAAATTTCCCTTATAATTGAGGTAGCTTCATCTTTATGATACATAAATACGAATCTCACTGAGAAATTAAATAGCTAAACAACTTTTTTCCTAAACAACTTTCAATGCAAAGAATGAAAGAGCAGAAATAAGTCTAGAGAAAGCCTAAAGCATCAACAGTTCATTTGTCCAGTTACACATCCCACTATTTAACCTCCAGTATTTCCAACTGCTCTGGCTCTACTTTCCTAACATTCTATCTTCCCCTTTCTTCTATCCTCTCTGAACTTATGCCTTTAGTTTAGTCCATATGTCAGACAGCCCCAGGTCACACATATTGAAGTATCCAGAAGATAAGGTGGGAGTTCTGCATTAGGGAGGAATGGAGAGGTGTGGGCTGATTTATTGGCTTTCGATGTTCTTCAAGGCACTGCATTTTACGTATGTCTGGTTAGATGATTTACAGACTATATTACTTATCCAATTAACCTTCATCAAATGGGTAACAGTTTCAAGGATTCCAACAAGAAACCTAAGGACTGAAGGTAATAATGATAAGGCAATCACACGGAATCAACAAGAAAAGAGCTGATGCTACTATTTTTAGTTTGAGCATTTACCAGTCACAACAGAATGTAAAGAAAAATGATCTTAGATGATCTTTTAAAAATTAGCCCCTGGTCAGGCATGGTGGCTCACACCTGTAATGCTAACACTTGAAGAAGCTGAGGCAGAAGATCACTTGAGGCCAGGAATTCAAGACCAGCCTGGAGGACATAGTGAGATCCCATCTACCAAAAATTTAAAATATTAGCCAGGCATGGTGGAGTGCGTCTGTAGTCCTTCCTACTCAGGAGGCTGAGGCAGGAGACTCACCTGAACCCATGAGTTCCAGGCTGCAGTGAGCTATGATCACACAACTGCACCACAGCCTGGATGACAAAGTGAGACCCTATCTATTTAAAAAAAAAAAAAAAAAAAAGCTCTCCAAAATATTAACATAAGATATACAAATTAAAGGATACGACCAGGTGCAGTGGCTCATGCCTCTAATCCTAACACTTTGAGAGACTGAGGAGGGTGGATAGCTTGAGCCCAGGAGTTTGAGACCAGCCTAGGCAACATGGCAAGACCCGGTCTCTACAAAAAACACAAAAGTTAGCTGGGCATGGTAGGGTAGGCCTGTGGTTCTAGCTACTTGGGAGGCTGAGGTGGGAGAATCACGTGAGTCATGAAGTGGAGGTCGCAGTGAGCCGTGATGATGCCACTGGACTGCAGCCTGAGGAACAGAGTAAGACTCTAAGAAAAGAAAAAATAAAAATTTAAAGGATGTGATACTAATCAGGATAGATCTGTCCCTCTGGCCATTTCTCCAACTACACTGGCATTTTAGGCCTGTAGAGATTAGCATTAACTCAGAGTCAGTATGTAGTAATCCCCTAAAAGGTCTAAGTACAGTTATGCACTGCACAATGACATTTTGGTCAACAACGGACCACATATATGACAGTGGTCCCATAGATTATAATGTAAGACTGGGCATGTGGCTCACACCTGTAATCCCAGCACTTTGAGAGGCCAAGGCGGGCAGATCACCTGAGGTCAGGAATTCAAGACCAGTCTGGCTAACATGGTGAAACCCC
>NW_012114400.1:1758685-1777740 GCF_000951035.1 Colobus angolensis palliatus | reverse complement strand
AAAGCTTAAAAATACAACCTCCTTGCTCTACACAAATACTTACAGATATTTTTATTTAAGTTAGATTACCTGAGTTCAGGAATTTGAGGTTACAGTGAGCCACGATCACTCCACTATACTCCAGCCTGGGAAACAGAGTAACACTCTGTCTAAAAAAAAAAAAAAAAAAGATTATAATGTAAGATTATCAGCAAGAGTAGAAAAAAAATTATACTGGAACCGAAAAATTCCTATCACTTAGTAACTTCCTACTAGCACAACTCATTACTCATGTGATTGTGGTGATGCTGGCATAAATAAACCTACCGCAGTGCTCTAAATGTATAGCACATACAATTAAGTACAGCACATCATACTTAATAATAATAAATAACTACGTTACTGGTTTTTTCTGTATTTACTGTATTTACTATACTATACTTTTTATCATTATTTTAGGGTATACTTCTTCTACTTATTAAAAAAGCTAACTAAAAAGAGACTCAGGTAGGTTCTTCGAGAGGTATTCCAGAAGAAGGCATTGTTATCATAGGAGACAGCTCCACGTGTGTTACTGTCTCTGAAGACCCTCCAGTTGGACAAAACATGGCGGTGGAAGACAGTGACACTGATGATCCTGACCCTGTGTAGGCCTAGGGTAATGTGTATGTTTTGTGTATTCATTTTTAACAAAAAAGCTTAAAAAGTAAAAAGTACATAAAAATTTTTATAAAAAGAAAAAAGCTACAGAGAAAGGATATCAAGAAATTATTTTATACAGCTGTACAATGTGTGTGTTTGTTTTCTAGGAAGCATAAATTTGAAAGGGGTGGTCCTTTTTTAATTGTATTTTTAAATTTAAAAAAATTGTTTTTAGAGACAGGGTCTCACTCTGTTGCCCAAGCTGGAATGCAGTTATGCAATCATAGCTCACTGTAACCTTGAACGCTTGGAGGGGCTCAAGCAATCCTCCTGCCTCAGCCACCCAAGTAGCTGAGACTACAGGCACACACCACCATGCCCAGCTAATTTTACTTTTTTGCAGAGACAGTGTCTCACTATGTTACCTAGACTAGTCTCGAACTCCTGGCTTCAAGCAATGCTCCTGCCTTGGCCTCCCAAAGTGCCGGGATAACAGGTATCGGCCACCATGCCTGGCCATTGTTTGTGTTCTAAGTTAAGTGGTTATTGGAAAAGAGTCAAAAAGTATTAAAAAAAACAAGTTTATAAAATTAAAAAGTTATAATAACCTAAGATTTATTACTGAAGAAACAAAACATTTTTTAATTGAGTGGAGTCTAAGTGTACAGTGCTTATAGTCTATAGTAATGTAATATCCGAGGCCTTCACATTCACTCACCACTCAACCACTGACTCACCCAGAGCACTTCCACTTCTGCAAGCTCCACCGTGGTAAGTGTCCTATACAGGTATACCATTTTTTATCTTTTATACCATATTTTTAACCATACCTTTTCTATGTTTATATATGTTCAGGTACACAAATACTTACCATTGTGTTACAATTGCCTATAGTATGCACAGTAGCATGCCATACAGGTTTGCAATCCAGGAGCAATAGGCCATTTACCATATAGCCTAAGTGTGTAGTGGGCTATTCCATCTAGATTTGTATAAGTACACTATATGACGTTCACACAACAACATGTATCCCCATCATTAAGAGATGTATGACTAGTAGCTGGGAGCGGTGGCTCATATCTGTTATCCCAGCACTTTAGGAGGCTGAGGTGGGAGGACTGCATGAAGACAGGAGTTCAAGACCAGTCTGGCCAACATAGTGATTCCCCATCTCTATTTTTTTTAAAGAAAAAAAATTATATATATTAAAAAAGAGAGAGAGAGATGTATGAGTGTATTTCCCTTTCTCTAGAATATAGGTAGCATGGTAAATGGATGAAAGTCCATTAAAGAAGGCTGATCAATACACTCTATACTATTTTACACTCCAGTAGTATACAAAACTGCTGACATTTTCAATCAATATTATCAATAAGATTTATATAAAATCTGTGTAAGTCACTATCTTTAATAATAAACATAATTTTGATTATTTTACTTATTTGTCTTAGTTCAACAATTTGGCTGGGGAAAATATATAGCTACATGCTGTCAAAAATAATACATTAATTACATATTTAAACAGTAATAAACTAGCTTAATGTTAGCACAAAAAAAATAAGGTGACAATTTAAACTTATAGTTCCACTTACCTTATTGTTAAGAGTAAGCGTATCTGTTGATTCTAAAAAGGTTTAATATGCCTTTTTAACAGGGATTGGCGCATCAAAATGTTTAATAATTCCAGAGGTTTCTGATACACAGTTAAGTATTTACTGAGTACCCTCTATGTGGAAAACACTGTCCTGAGTTAGAATCAACCTTTTCATATTATTGGAAAACACCCTTGAGGATATTGTATCACCTCTCACTACTGGCAGCTGGTTGGCCTACCGTGGTGCTAAAAGTTCTTTAGAGGCACAAGTGTATATTTCCCAAAATAGATAAAATTAATCCTAGGCCAGACGTAGTGGCTCACACCTGTAATCCCAGCAGTTTGGGAGGCTGAGGAAGGTTCATTGCTTGAGTCCAGGAGATTGAGACCAGCCTGGGCAACATGAAGAAACCCTGTCCCCACAAAAAGTGCAAAAAATAAGCTGCGTGTGCTGGCACATGCTTGTAGTCCCAAGTACTCCACAGGCTGAGGTGGGAGGATCACCTGAGCCCAGGAGGTGGAGGCTGCAGTGAACTGAGATCACAGCACTGCACTCCAGCCTGGGCGTCAGAGTGAAACTCTACCTTTACCCCTTTTATATAACTGCTTTGTAAGAAGGAATTAGAACTGATCATCTGGCTCTACCCCATATCCTTACTATATACTTGTTATTTAAGTTAAAATTATTATGATAGCCCTTATTCAGAACCTTCAATTGATTTCTCCCTAATTTCATTTCTTTTACTGGTGTTTAACATCGCTGACTTATTAGGTCATTTATTCCACCTGGTGGTTTTAGCGTTTCTTAAAACAAGACTTAATAGCAAGGAATTTTAATTAAATATCAGAAAAATAAGTCATTAGGTAGAATTAGTTAGGTATAAAACAAGAAGTAAATTTAAATAAAAGAATAGATTATGAATAAAAACTCCATAAACAAGTTAAAGTATGTTATCTTCAAGAAATAATCTTCATATTATATTCAATTGCTTAATTTGGATGTGATTCGAGAATTTATGATGGGATACATTTAACTCTGTCATCCAAAACTGAATTATACTGGCCAAGGGAACACTAACACCTAAGTCCACTCTAGGGGCAGTGGGAATAACTACGACATTTCTCCACTGATATTTAAGGTAAATAAAAGGTCTTTATTTCCAATTCTTGAATGACAAATGCTGGGACACACAGACAAGAGTTTTAGATATGTAAAATGAAATCCAGTTATTCTAAAAATTAAGTCATAGTGACCTATTATCTTCAGTAACATACAGAGCCAGGTTTAAAAAAATCAGGTGGTTATTGAAAAATTCAGTCCGACTGATACATGAATGCCACATATTTTATCAGCTACTTTAATAAAAATTTTGTTACACATTACATATAAAATTTGATATACACATTAACTGCGTTTGTCAAACTGCAATATAATACCACAAAAGCTATTAATAAGATAACTGTCTATATTTTACATATATGACATTATATAAGTCTATAATACCTCATAAAAAGAACTGTCTGCTTATATTCCTTGAGTCTAACTCTTCCTGGATCCTATCTTTCCTTCTACTAGCCCTAATTTACATAGTTATCTAGAGAGTAATCTATAAGTAATAATCTATCCTTGATAAAGTAATCAAGGATAACAATGTAACCCGAAGAGACATTTGGGTGAATTACTGGAGGCTCCATCATCTGCTCTAGACATAAATGCCTTTTTAATCTCCTTAATCGCTCTCTCTCCCAGTCTTTCTCCTTCCTCCTGATTGATTTTCTTATTCTTTAACCTTTCATAGCTTGCTCATCTCTCTTCTATACCTCTTTTAAAACCTCTACATTAACTATTCATCTAATGTCATAATGTAGTACAATTAGCATTCAGCCTTAAAAGAAGTCGCCTTCTATCACAAAGACTATAAAACACTCATTCAGTAATCACTTACTGACCATCTACTACGTGTCATTACCTGTACAAGGCTCTAGATACAGAAAAGTAAGACGGTTTCTGTGCTAGAGGCATTCAAAGTATCAGGGAGCTGATTATAAAATAAATTATAAAAAATAAAATTATTTTTTACAAAATGGTGGCATGAAGGATGAAGCAACAAAGTATTTTCATTTTTAAACAATAAATTGTATTATTTTTTCTTACTCTACAAAGCAACTGATATACTTGTTGGTGAAAGGACAAGGAGTGTGTTGAAAGTCTGAGAAGGTAATGCAGTGACATCTGAGGAGCCGTGAAACCCTAGTGGAAGGGTGGGAGGTGAAGCCTAATTATCTAAAGGTGAAAAGGCCAAGCCTCAAAGAAAGTAGGTCAGACACAAATATGAATAAACCCCTCCACTCTAGATAATGATGGCTGAATATTTTGCACACTGCAATGAGTTCAGAGTTTAAAAAATCACTTCTAAACTTCAAAGGATGAAGTTTTTAAGGTCTTTATTTTCTACACATTAGTATGCCTCTGACAGAACCTTTAGTTTCAACAACTAGTTTAAAGAAGTAGCCTAAAGTGTGTTACCTTTGTGTAAACTAAAGGATGACCAATTCTAAATAACCTTTTCTAAAATCTTAACAGGTCAACTATCAACATTTACAGTAAGTTCAAGAGGCTAAGTTAATAACATTTTATCTCAAAAGCAAAAATTAGGATCTTTGAAGCATATTAGTGGATCTGAAAAGCTACTGTGATTTTAAGGTTTCTTTTCCCAGAAATAATCCATAAATATATCATATATGGTCTGTTCTTATGTTAAAATGGGGTAGGGGATTAATAGGAAAATTAATTTGTATAGGTTTAATAATAAAACAGAAAATATATGTAAATCACACCAAAAAACCCCAACTTCATGACTGCAATTATTTTAGAAAACAGCTGTCTAAAGTATTTCAAACTAAAGCCACAAGAACGTGATAGAGGTTATTAAAATTTTGAAGATGAAACTCAATAAAAATGAATCATTTTCCTTTCCTAAATCGAAACTGAGGTTTTATTTTCCAAAATCCTGTTCTATGATGAAGTACAAATGCCCATGCAGCATATGATCATGTCCAAACACAACAGTTAGCAGTCATTTATTGCTAAATTTAAATATGACCAAACAAAATGACAGCTAGAAAAAAAACTAAGCTATATACACTAGAGATATCTTTTAATATAAAAGCATGTCCTCAAAATGTGCCTATTTTAAAGGAACAGAAATTCCCTCTGCCTCTTTCCCACCCCATATATGATTCAAAATAATAAACCAAGAAACCACTCATTATCTCAAACATTTCAAATAAAGCTACTTGAGTTCATGAAACTCACATATGCAAAGTTTTACATGGTAAACCAAACATATCTGGGCATAAACTAGTATATTTTTGGATTTAAAATACTACCTTTTGTTTTTTAAAAATAATTTCAACCTTATTTTATAAAGATGAAATACAAACATAAAACCTAAGCAAGTTAAAGTTTCTCACCTTTACCCTCCTTCTTCTCAGCTTCTTAATCAGGCAGTTCATTATCTATTTCACAGACACAGAAACATATCTAAAACACTTGTACTGTTGCTTTGAATATTAGCTTTCAACTTGAAGCTGCACGCATTTACAGTGCACCTCAGAGTTGGATTACATGACCTGTTTAGTTAACTCTGTAAAGATGACAGTTTAAGCAAACATACATGTAGACAATGTTTTTTGATCAATACACAAAGTAGAACTTTCCCTATTTTTAGAAATTTGCAATACAACTCTCCAATTAATTTTTGTTCCAAATGAAACTTTATCATGTTTATATACTAAGCAAAAGGTTTCTGTGGTCTTAAGAGTTACTTGATCAATCTAGACATAAGTTTACAAAAGTATAAATTAAGACTATGTAGTACTGACCAAAAATAAATCTTAAAACACTTTTGTCTATCTGAAAAAAAAATTATCAACATTGTCCTTGGCTGTCTAGTGGTTAGATAAGAAAACTATTAACAAAAGTCCTCAAATTAATACATATAAAAGAAAAGATGAGGAGAGAAGCAATTTCTAAACGAATAGCAAATAAGTTAATTAAAGTTCTTCTCCTACCCAAAAAGAAAGTGTTCAGAAAATACAGGAATTTGCAACATCCTCACCCTTTTTCAAACTTTGCAAAATTAGGTATTTTGCTGTCAAATGTATAACTGTACCAACAACTGCTCCACTAATATTTTCAATCTTAACCACAATCATGTTTAGAGCTTTCTTAAAACTGAAATATACATTTTAAACATTTCAAACTTAACATATCAGCTTTAAGGAAAAAGCAAGATTAAGGCATGTAAACATAGTTAGAAAGTATTTTCACATACATCATTTCATACACTCTTCTAAGGAAGGTACCGGGATTCTCATTTAACAAGGAAAGGAACTGTGACTTAGAGGGTAAATGACATGCCCAAAGTCAGCTACAAGGGGATAAATCTAGAACTAGAACCCAAAGCTGTTAGTGTATCAAATATATTTTAATTCACTTCTTTGCTGAAAGGCCAAGCTAAAGGTCACCTGATTATTGAGCCTCAATGTAACAATATATATGATCTACTATTTTTAAAACAGAAGGGAATAGAGCTAACATATAATCCTGGAGCATATATCTCAAAACCAAATGAAACTAGGTCATTTTAGCAAGCATCAAAAATGCTAATTTTCAGTCACTATAAATTGCGTGCAATTTCAATGTTTACAAAATTTTAAATCAATATTTAGCAAAAATAAATTTTTAAACTGAGCTTCTTTTAACATGATTTTCTTTCTTGAAAGATTTTAAGCACTGCATGCACACTTGAAAAAATAATTATTAACTTTTATTAAATTTTAATTTAAATGCCTATTATCTGCAGGGTTAAAAAACAAACAAAAAAAAAAACTTCACAATCTTGTAGTTTCCTATTAAGTGAATGGTGAGATAAGCAAACCAGTTAATTCACAATGCCCCCTACTGGTAGCTCAAGAGAAAAGCATTCTCTAATGTAACAATACAAAAAATTGCAGTAGTTTTATTAAATGTGATCTCTCACCACCTGCACACAAATCCCCTGGAAAGCTTAAAAATACAACCTCCTTGCTCTACACAAATACTTACAGATATTTTTATTTAAGTTAGATTACCTGAGTTCAGGAATTTGAGGTTACAGTGAGCCACGATCACTCCACTATACTCCAGCCTGGGAAACAGAGTAACACTCTGTCTAAAAAAAAATTACCCCAGGTCACATGCTAAAAGGTAGCAGAGCTACCAATCTTTTCTTATCCCTAGTGCTAGGTCTCCTTAAGATAAAGAGAAACAAATTATATTAGCCTTAAAATTCAAGTAATTATTTCTTTTAGATACTGCTTGTGTAAGCAATACATGCTAAACCTTCTTAACCCTGGTTCCGCCCACATCACTTGGGGAGTCTGTAGAAATGTCTGACCAGGTCCCATTCTCAGATTCAGATTTAATAGGATTAACATAGGGCCTGAATACTGTTATTATTATTATTATATTATTTATGATACTTTAAGTTCTGGGGTACATGTGCAGAACGGGCAGGTTTCTTACATAGGTATACACGTGCCATGGTGGTCTGCTACACCCATTAACCCATCATCTACATTAGGTATTTCTCCTAATGTTATCCCTCCCCTAGACCCCACCCCACAACAGGCCCCACTGTGTGATGTTCCCCTCCCTGTGTCCATGTGTTCTCATTGTTAAATTCCCACTTATGAGTGAGAACATGTGGTGTTTGGTTTTCTGTCCTTGTATTAGTTTGCTGAGAATGATGGTTCCCAGAGTCATCCATCTCCCTGCAAAGGACATGAACTCATCCTTTTTTATGGCTGCATAGTATTCCATGGTGTATATGTGCCACATTTTCTTTATCCAGTCTACCACTGATAGGCATTAGTGTTGGTTTCCAGTCTTTGCTATTGTGAACACTATGGCAGTGTCTTTAGAGTGGAATGATTTATAATCCTTTGGATATATACCCAGGAATGGGATTGCTGGGTCAAATGGTATTTCTAGATGTAGATCCTTGAGAAATCACCACACTGTCTTCCACAATGGTTGAGCTAATTGCCACCAACAGTGAAAAAGTATTCTATTTCTCCACATCCTCTCCAGCATCTGTTGCTTCCTGACTTTTTAATCATCACCATTCTAACTGGCATGAGATGGTATCTCATTGTGCTTTTGATTTGCATTTCTCTAATGACCAGTGACGATAAGCTTTTTTTCACGTTTGTTGGACTCATAAAAGCCTTCTTTTGAGACGTGTCTGTTCATATCCTTCACCTGCTTTTTGATGGGGTTGTTTTATTCTTGTAAATCTGTTTAAGTTCTTTGTATACTCTGGATATTAGCCCTTTGTCAGATGGATAGGTTGCAAAAATTTTCTCCCATTCTGTAGGTTGCTTGCTCACTCTGATGATAGTTTCTTTTGCTGTGCAGAAGCTCTTTAGTTTAATCAGATCCCATTTGTCTATTCTGGCTTTTGTTGCCATTGTTTTTTGGTGTTTTAATTATGAAGTCTTTGCCCATGCCTATGTCCCGAATGGTACTGCCTAGGTTTTCTTCTAAAGTTTTTATGGTTTTAGGTCTTACGTTTAAGTCTTAAATCCATCTTGAGTTAATTTTTGTGTAAGGTGTAAGCAAGGAATCTAGTTTCAGCTTTCTGCATATGGCTAGCCAGTTTTCCCAACACAATTTATTAAATAGGGAATCATTTCCCCATTGCTTGTTTTTGTCAGGTTTGTCAAAGATCAAATGGTTGTAGATGTGTGGTGTTATTTCTGAGGCCTCTGTTCTGTTCCATTGGTCTATATCTCTGTTTTGGTACCAGTACCATGCTGTTTTTGTTACTGTAGCCTTCTAGTATGGTTTGAAGTCAGGTAGGCGTGATGCCTTCAGCTTTGTTAGGATTGTTTAGGTTTTTGTTTTGTTTTGTTTTTTGCTTAGGATTGTCTTGGCTATGCAGGCTCTTTTTTGGTTCCATATGAAATTTAAAGTCGTTTTTTCCAATACTGTGAAGAAAGTCAATGGTAGCTTGATCGGGATAGCACTGAATCTATAAATTACTTTGGGCAGTATGGCCATTTTGATGATATTGATTCTTCCCATCCATGAGCATGGAATGTTTTTCTATTTGTTTGTGTCCTCTCTTACTTCTTTGAGCAGTGGTTTGTAGTTCTCCTTGAAGAGGTCCTTCACATCCCTTGTAAGTTGGATTCCTAGGTATTTTATTGTCTTTGTAGCAATTGGGAATGGGAGTTCACTCTTGATTTGGCTCTCCATTATTGTTGTAAAGGAATGCTTGTGATTTTTGCACATTGATTTTGTATCCTGAGACTTTGCTGAAGTTGCTTATCGGCTTAAGGAGGTTTTGGGCTGAGATGATGGGGTTTTCTAAATATACAATCATGTCGTCTGTAAACAGAGACAATTTGACCTCTTCTCTTCCTATTTGAATACCCTTTATTTCTTTTTCTTGCCTGATTGCCCTAGCCAGAACTTCCAATACTATGTTGAATAGGAGTGGTAAGAGAGGGCATCCTTGTCTTGTGCCGGGAATGCTTCCAGTTTTTGCCCATTTAGTATGATACTAGCTGTGGGTTTGTCATAAATAGCTCTTATTATTTTGAGACACGTTATATCAATACTGAGTTACATTGAGAGTTTTTAGCATGAAGGGCTGTTGAACGTTGTCAAAGGCCTTTTCTGCATCTATTGAGATAATCATGTGATTTTTGTCATTGGTTCTGTTTATGTGATGGATTATATTGATTGATTTGCATATGCTGAACTAGCCTTGCATCTCAGGAATGAAGCCGACTTGATCATGGTGGATAAGCTTTTTGATGTGCTGCTGGATTTGGTGTGCCAGTATTTTATTAGGATTTTTGCATTGATATTCATCAGGGATATTGGCCTGAAATTTTCTTTTTTGTTGTGTTTCTGCCAGGTTTTGGTATCAGGATGATGCTGGCCTCATAAAATGCGTTAGGGAGGACTCCCTCTTTTTCTATTGTTTAGAATAGTTTCAGAAGGAATGGTACCAGCTCCTCTTTGTACCTCTGGTAGAATTCAGCTGTGAATCCATCTGGCCCTGGACTTTTTTTGGTTGGTAGGCTATTAATTGTTGCCTCAATTTCAGAGCTTGTTATTGGTCTATTCAGGGATTCAACTTCTTCCTGGTTTAGTCTTGGGAGGGTATGTGTGTCCAGAAACTTATCCAATTCTTCTAGATTTTCTAGTTTATTTGCATAGGGGTGTTTATAAGTAGTCTCTGATGGTAGTTTGTATTTCTGTGGGATGGGTGGTGATATGCTCTTTATCATTTTTTATTGCATTTTTTTATTCTTCTCTCTTTTCTTATTAGTCTAGCTAGTTGCCTGCTATACAAGAGCTCCTGAAGGAAGCACTAAACAAGGAAAGGAACAACTGGTACCAGCCACTGCAAAAACATACAAATTGTATGTGAAGACCATCGATGCTATGAAGAAACTGTGTCAACTAACAGGCAAAGAAAACCAGCTAGCATCATACTGGCAGGATCAAATTCACACATAACGATATTAACCTTAAATGTAAATGAGCTAAATTCCCCAATTAAAAGACACAGACTGGCTAATAGAATAAAGAATCAAGACCCACTGGTGTGCTGTATTCAGGAGACCCATCTCATTTGCAAAGACACACATAGGCTCAAAATAAAGGGATGGAGGAATATTTGTGAAGCAAATAGAAAGCAAAAAAAAAAAAGCAGGGGTTGGAATTCTAGTCTCTGATAAAACAGACTTTAAACAAAGATGAAAAAAGACAAAGAAAGGCATTACATAATGCTAAAGGAATCAATGCAATAAGAAGAGCTAACTATCCTAAATACATATGCATCCAATACAGGAGTACCCAGATTCATAAAGCAAGTTCTTAGAGACCTACAAAGAGACTTAGACTCCCACACAATAATAGTGGGAGACTTTACCACCCCACTGTCAATATTAGACAGATCAATGAGACAGAAAACTAACAAGGATATCCAGGACCTGAACTCAGCTCTGGACCAAGCAGACCTAAGAGACATCTACAGAACTCTCCACCCCCAATCAACAGAATATACATTCTTCTCAGCACCACACTGCACTTATTTTTAAATTGACCACATAATTCAAAGTAAAACACTCCTCAGCAAATGCAAAAGAATGGAAATCATAACAAACAGTCTCTCAGACCACAGTGCAATCAAATTAGAATTCAGGATTAAGAAACTCACTCAAAACTGCACAACTACATGGAAACTGAACAACCTGCTCCTGAATGACTACTGGATAAATAATGAAATGAAGGCAGAAAAAGATATTCTTTGAAACCAATGAGAACAAAGACACAACATACCAGAATCTCTGGGACACATTTAAAGCAGTGTGGAGAGGGAAATTTTAGCACTAAATGCCCACAAGAGAAAGTTGGAAAGATCTAAAATTGACACTCTAACATTACAATTAAAAGAAGTAGAGATGCAAGAGCAAACAAATTCAACAGCTAGCAGAAGACAAGAAATACCTAAGATCAGAGCAGAACTGAAGGAGACAGAGATACGAGAAACCCTTCAAAAACTCAATGAATCCAGGAGTTGGTTTTTTGAAAGATCACTGTTATTTTTTTAAACTCCCAGGTGATTATAGTCTGCCACTAGGGCTGAGAATCACTTGGGCCAGTGATGCTCAGCCTTCAGCTTGAATAGAATCACCTAGAGGACACAGACCTATAGGCCTCATGCCCAGAGTTTCTGACTGAATAAATCTGAGAGGGCCTGAAAATCTGCACTTTTAACAAGTTAGATGTGGTGACGATGCTGGTCTTGTGATTACACTTTGAGAACCACTAAATAAGCATATTGGCTAGAGGTTCTCAACCGTACTGACACATCTGAATTACCTGGGGAGATTTTTTAAATCTTGATTGCCAGGCACACCCCAGACTAATTACATATGAATCTCTGGGATGGAGGATCCAGGCATCACTATGTTTTAAAGTTCCTAAAACTAAAAATATTTCCTTACAGCAGAGGTTTACAAAGCCATTAATATGCTAATAATACAAGTGATTTCCCCAGAAGGTGGTATAGTACGCACTATTTCCAAAGTTTTTTGAACCAGAAACACTTCTGGCACATAATTAACAGCTCTGAATGTCCGAAATACTGGCCTATCAGATAAAATGGAAACTGCTTTGCATGGCTTGAGACACGATCCTCCAACCTCAATCCAGCCTCATCTTTTGCCAACCCTTCCTCCCACCACTGCATATATATATATATATATTCCTATTAAAATAATAATATCTTTTGATTGCAAGATCTGTTTTAAAATGATTGAATTATTTCTACAGCTGTTTGGAGTCAGAGGTCACATCTTATTTCTCTTTGGTCCCCAGTGCCTAGCATGACACCAAGTATAGCAGGTGCTCAAGGAACATCTGCTGATTTATTAAATACAGATTTACAGCCTTACTTTCTGTAGAAAATACACTGTCAAGGATGGCTTTTATGCAATCTAGAGTGAACAAAAGTTTTTACATAGCTAAAATCAGAACTGAATAGTTCACCCTTATAGAGCCACTCTTATTTTAACAAGGCTTTAAATTATAAAGGGACTAGTTGTATTTAGAGGTAACATTTAACTTGTATTAGGATCTGCCATACTTTAAATTCATTAATAACTTAAGGGTGGCAGACGGTTTAGATAACTTTTTATTTTGAGAATTATTTAGGCCAACTGTGATCCAAAAAGAGGCAAAAATGCCTTCTAGATTAACAAGACAAAAATGTCTTGTATATTAACAATAGTTTCCAAAAACCATTAAATGAAAAAAAAAAACTTTTGAAAATTCAAGTTTCTCAAACTTGAACATAGCAAAATCAACTCAGTTTTATTTTTGTTTTAATTTATAAAGAACAGTATTTTTGTGTTATCAACCTGTGTATCTAATTCAGGTCAAACAATCTTGGTACATAATAAAACTGCAAAGGTTAGAAGTATCCTCCTTTAGTGCCACAAAAGAAAGCACTTGATTTCATGCTATAAAGTGCCAAGGTCTACTCTATAGCTTTCTGGCACTATATTTTCCATATGTATCACAAATATTTTAAATAATCACATATGTATAAATTTCAAAGCATCATAAGACTATATTGTCTTTTTTTTTTTTTTTTGAGATGGAGTTTCACTCTTGTTGCCCAGGCTGGAGTGCAATGGTGTGATCTCGGCTCACTGAAACCTCTGCCTCCCAGCTTCAAGCGATTCTCCTGCCTCAGCCTCCCAAGTAGCTAGGATTACAGGTGTCTGCCACAACGCCCGGCTAATTTTTTGTATTTTTAGTAAAGCCAGGGTTTCACTATGTTGGCAAGGCTGGTCTCAAACTCCTGACCTCAAGTGATCCACCCGCCTCAGCCTCCCAAAGTGCTGGGATTACAGGTGTGAGCCACCACGCCCAGCAACTATGTTGCTTTTCAAACTTATTTCAGTTTGTAGTTCTGTAAAACTATATTGAAAGAAAAAAATCGCATTAAAAATATTAACATATTTGTTTTCAAGAGCAATGATAATTACCTTAACATATATTTATTCCATAAGTAATTATGGAGTGCCCATTACATGACAGGCCCTGTTCTAGGAGTTATAGTTACACAATAATGAAAAAGTTAATGAAGTTTACAAGCTGGTATATTTTTTCTAGAAAGGGAAAAGGTGGAAACATTCTTGTGATCTCAACTAGAAATAGGGATTATTGGCAGAAGAAGGAGAAACAGTTGAATCTAAAAGCCATTAGTTTATAAAATTTGCTAGGTGACTCCTAGCAACTCTGAAAAAGTTGGTAAGCCTAGGAGAAAGAGAAAAGTAATAAGTAAATAACACTTTAAAATTAATAAAGTGTTTACCTTTGAATTCCTTCAAGAATATCCCTCACAGCTGCCATTAACTTTTGAAGATATATAAAAGCTTCTTCAAATGATGCTATATTTGAAGTAGTTAGAGCTGAATTTGAGCCCAGTCTCTGAAATACATCCATGCTAAAATAGAGAAAAAAAGATACTCACAGGTATACATACATATTTAACATAATTCAAGTATTTCTGTTGCAAATGTATAAAGTAGTATTTATTATCATTAATCTCTCAGAATGCTGATCTATTTAAATTAGAAGTAAAAGTGAAATATGAAAGTCTGGGATAATAGTCACATAAAGAATCTAGTTCAGACACTATACAGGTCTAATCTAAAGTAATACTATGAAAGTTGTGTGATATTGTTTCATTCTAAGAGACCACAAGAGATAGAGGAGAAGTAATGCTATCAATATGCATTCAAGTCAGTACTCAGGATGAGAAGGATGAAGAAAAAAATTAGAGATCAGATTATTCCAGTTGAAACTAGTTTACCCTAGTAATTTCACTTGTAGAAATTTATCATAAATTAATATTAGTTATTCACAATCAGGCTACAATTAGTAACACCTTAAATGTATAACAATATAAACAGTTAAATAATCAGTAAGTTGGCCACTTGATAAAATACCAAACCAGGCGGGGCATGATGGCTCACCCATGTAATCTCAACACTTTGAAAGGCCGAGAAGGGCGGATCACTTGAGGCCAAAAGTTTGAGAACTGCCTGGGCAACATCGTTAGACCTTGTCTCTAGAAAAAAATTTAAAAAGTAGCCAGGTGTGGTGGCACTGCCTGTAGTCCCATCCACTTGGGAGGCTAAGGTAGGAGGATCACTTGAACCCAGGAGTTCAAGGCTTCAGAGAGCTGTCATCGTGCCACTGCATTCCAGCCTGGGCAACAAAGTGAGACCCTGTCTCAAAACAAAACAAACACACACACACAAAAAAAACACCAAACTACTAAAATGATGCTTATGCCACCTATGAAACAGAAAAATAAAAGTAGAGAAAATTTACTTTATAACATAAGGACAACAATGTAAAAATCCAAAACACACTGTGCTTGGTTTGAATAGTGTCCCCCCATAATTCCTATATTCACCCAGAACCTCAGAATGTTATCTTATTTGAAACAGGATCTTTGAGATGTAACTAGTTAAGTTAAAATGAGTTCATGCTGGATTAGAACGGGCCCTACTCTATGTGAAGAAAAAGGCAGAGATGGGAGTGATACAGCTACAAGGCAAGGACTTCTGGCAACTACCAGAAGAAAAGAGAAAGACATGAAACAGATCCTCCCTCAGAAACTCCAGAAGAACCAAGCCTACAGACACTTGGATTTCAAATGTTTGGCCTCCAGGTCTGTGAGCGAATATATTTCTGCTGTTTTGGGCCAGCCAGTTTGTGATACTTTGCTAGAGCAGCTGTAGGAAACTAATAATATTCCTTAAAAACAAGGCTGAGTGTGCTTAATAAATTCACAATGTTGACTACAGTAGACTTTAAGCAGCAGCACTCAAAGGAATTTCCTTCCCTACTTTATACTTTCCAAAGTATTCCTTTTATAACTGTCGTAAAACACACTTAACATAAAATTCACCACTTTGAACATTCTGAAGCATATAATTCAGTGGCATTTAGTACACTCACAATGCTCTGTAACCATCACCACTATCTAGTTACAGAACATTTCGTTACCTGAAAAGGAAACTGAATCCGGGTGGTTACTCCCCAGGATTCTCCTCTTGCTCCGCCAAACCCCTGCAACCACCACTGTGCCTTCTGTCTCCATGGATTTACCTATTCCGGGTATTTGTGTGGTGCATTTGTTATTTTTTAGATAAAACCAAATTTATTTTATTTTAAAATATTTACAATTAAAATTTTTTTCTACATTTAAAGCCTAAAAAGAGAATATGTAATACCCACAGTCTACCAACCAGAGATAAGCATTACTAACATACATGGTTCTTTCTTCATCTTTTTCTGGATATACAAGCAAATTGTGTGTGTGGAGGTATGGTTGTGAGACAGTGGTTGGGGAGGCAGGAGGAGACTGAGAGAGAAAACAGGAAACAACATCTACTAGGAAAGCCATCAGTAAATCAAAGTACTATATACTAGATACCATCATTCCAAAAACTTCCATTATAATTTTTATATAGATTTATACAATTTAGGTAAAAGGATGAGGGCACTAAAAGCCCTTCCTCCAGGGTTTATCCTAAATGACAAAATGTGGGAGAAATGAGCATGAGATGAGGATGAAAATAACCATACCAGTCATAGGATCGGCAGGTACAATCATCTTTTGCTGTGGGTACTACTATTTTTGCTCCTGTCTCTTGAGATGTATCGGCAAATCTTGTTTTTACCTTTAAAATATATCCAGCATTTGACCAATTCTTAACATCTCTCCCACAACTGCCCTGACCCAAATCATCATCTTCCACCTGGATTATCACAGTAGACACCTAACTGGTATCTTGCCCTCTTCCTGCCTCACCCTCATCACTTCACAGCCTGCTCTCAACAAGGCAGAGCAATCTTTTTTAAAATACAGGCCTGATCTTGTCATTTCTTTGCTTAAAATTGTGCTGTAGCTTTTGCTAAGAGTAAAAGCCCTAAATTCTCACAATGGCTTACTAGCCCCAAACAATCAGCACACTGTCCCTCCCCACTTCACCTCCTCCTACTCTGCCCCCTTGCTCCAGCCACACTGGCCTTCTTTCAGTTCACCCAACGTATTAGACATGTTCTTTCAAGCTCTTTGTAATTTCTGTTCCTCTATCTGAAACGCTTTTCCTGTAAATAACTATATGCTCCCATCCTCACCTACTTCAAGACAGTACAAATGTCATTTTTTAGATGAAGGTTTTCTTGAACACTCTCTAACACTGTAACTACCACTCCTCCTCCCTAAATCCATGTTACTATTCCTCCATTTCTTCTTTCCTCTTAAGGCATCATGATCAAATGACCTACTACCAAGTGCCTGAAAGTATGAAAAAAATACAATAAATACACCATTTTCCCTTGGTTCTAGACTTTTATAGACACTGTGCAATGTATTAACTATTGGATCCATGGCTAAAATTTAGAGGTCCTTCACTTGAAAATGTATCTTTTTTTTGAGACAGGGTCATGCTCAATTGCCCAGGCTGGAGTACGGTGGTGCGATCACAGCTCACTGCAGCCTTGATCTCCTGAGCTCAAGCAATTCTCTCACCTTAGCCTCCCGAGTAGCTGGCACTACAGGCGATGGCTACCACACAAGGCCAACTTTTTTGATTTCTAGTAAAGATGAGGTCTCACTACATTGCCCAGGCTGGTCTCAAACTCCTGAGATCAGACGATCCCCTTGCCTCAGCCTCCCAAAGTGCTGGGATTATGGGAGTGAACCACTGCATCTGGCAGAAAATGTATCTCAAGGTTGAAGAAAAACATACTGAGTGTGTGGATATATATTTTAATGTGACATACTGTTTAAAGATGTTTACCACAGGTTCCCAAATTTTTTTGATATCCTTTCTTTTTGAGATAGGGTCTCACTCTGTCATCCAGGCTGGAGTGCAATGGCATAATTACAGCTCACTGCAGCTTCTACCTCCCGGACTCAAGTGATTGTCCCACTTCAGCCTCCTGAGTAGCTGGGACCACAGGTGCATGCCACTATGGTCAGCTAATTTTTAATTTTTTTTGTAGAGACAAAATCTCACCATGTTGCCTAGGCTGGTCTCAAACTCCTCAGCTCAAGCGATCCTCCTACCTCTGCCTCTCAAAGTGCTGGGATTATAGGCATGAGCCATCATGCCTGGCCTCAGGATACACATTTTTAAAAATGTCTCGCCTTTTTCCCCCCGCTAATGCTGCTGGTCCTGCAGGTCTCTGTCAAGCCGCGGACACAGGTCTCTGTTCTGCAGGATGGGGTTTGTTAAAATTGTTAAGAATAAGGCCTACTTTAAGAGATACCAAGTGAAATGTAGAAGATGACGAGAGGGCAAAAATGATTACTGTATTTGGAAATGCTTGGGGATATAGGATAAAAATAAATACAACACACCCAAATACAGGATGATAGTTCATGTAACAAACAGAGATATCATTCGTCAGATTGCTTTTGCTCATATAGAGGGGGATATGATAATCTGTACAGCATATGCAAACAAACTGCCAAAATAATGGGGAGAAGGTTGGCCTGAAAAATTATGCTGCAGCATATTGTACTGGCCTGCTGCTGGCCTGCAGGCTTCTCAATAGGTTTGGCATGGACAAGATCTATGAAGGCCAAGTGGAGGAGACTGGCGATGAATACAATGTGAAAAGCATTGATGGTCAGCCAGATGCCTTTAACTGCTATTTGGACACAGGTCTTGCCAGAACTTCCGCTGGCAATAAAGTTTTTGGCACCCTGATGGGAGCTGTGGTTGGAGGCTTGTCTATCCTTCATAGTACCAAACAATTCTCTGGTTATGATTCTGAAAGCAAGGAATTTAATGCAGAAGTACACTGGAAGCACATCATGGCCCAGAATGTTGCAGATTACATGTGCTACTTAATGGAAGAAGATAAAGATGCTTACAAGAAACAGTTCTCTCAATACATAGAGAACAATGTAACTCCAGACATGATGGAGGAGATGTATAAGAAAGCTCATGCTGCCATACAAGAGAATCCAGTGTATGAAAAGACGCCCAAGAAAGAAGTTAAAAACGGGTGCTAGAGAGGACGTGGAGAAATAGGAACACTTTTACACTGTTGGTGGGACTGTAAACTAGTTCAACCATTGTGGAAGACAGTGTGGCGATTCCTCAAGGATCTAGAACTAGAAATACCATTTGACCCAGCCATCCCATTACTGGGTATATACCCAAAGGATTA
>NW_012114400.1:1720322-1758517 GCF_000951035.1 Colobus angolensis palliatus | reverse complement strand
TGAACAATGAGACCACTTGGACATAGGAAGGGGAACATCACACACCGGGGCCTGTCATGGGGTTGGGGGAGGGGGGAGGGATAGCATTAGGAGATATACCTAATGTAAATGACGAGTTAATGGGTGCAGCAAACCAACATGGCACATGGATACATATGTAACAAACCTGCACGTTGTGCATATGTACCCTAGAACTTAAACAAATTAAAAAAAAAAAAAAAGAAGAGGTGAAATTGTCCAAAATGTCCATTGCTCAGAAGAAAGATCGGATAGCTCAAAAGAAGGCAAGCTTCCTCAGAGCTCAGGAGCAGGCTGCTGAGAGCTAAACCAAACAATTTTCTATAAGGATTTTGGAGATAAAATACACTTATGGACAGCAAAAAAAAAAAAAAAGTCTCAGAAGCTTAAATGAGAAACAGCAGGGAAGTTGCTTTTTTGTTTGTTTGTTTGTTTTTGTTTGTTTTAACTTGAATCAGGAGTAGTATCTAACACTTATCCAAATTCCTTGTAAGTAGAAGACACCAAAAACCTGACCTGATGAGCTACAAATTTGCAACTGATTTTTAAAGAGAGGGTCTTGTTGTGTTGCCCAGGCTGGTCTCAAACATTTGGCCTCAAGTGATCCTCCCACCTCAGTCTCCCAAAGTGCTGGGATTACAGGTATAAGCCACTGTTTCCAGCCTCACTCTAGTAGTTTTATATGACTAATTGTGCACAGGTCCTACCAGACTTCCAAATAAGCACCTTTACATGAAAGGCCCATGAACGATTATGTTGAAAAACTTCTATAATGTGTCTGGCACATAACCAGGCTTGAGAAACAGTAAGGTAGGCCTAAATATATATGTATTAATAAGGCAATATAAGCATTTTTGTCTTGCTGAAATGCTATTAAAGTCTATTATCCAGAAACTACACAAAACTCTCTAGCATCCAACACAAATTCATGTGCATTATAGATGAACTCTAAGAAAGGACGGCTAAAATATCTTAGATATAGTTTTAATCTATCTTATTTTGAAAGTGGTAATCCCTGCCAGGGATATATGGTAACTTTCTGCTAACCAGAATGTCTGATTAGCCAAAACCTTAAAAATATGTTAAGATTGAAACAAAAAAAACCTTTGCTTTATATGAAAATAAAAATTTGTATAGAAAATAAAAATTTGTTAGTTCTCATGCCATTTATTGTTTTTTTTTTCTTTTTTTCATTTATTGTTATTTCTTTAGCGTGACAGGTTATAAAGCCAGTAGTTTATGTTTATGTACACTAAAGTACTAGAAGTATTTCTTCCTTTTAAACAAAAGTATTTATCTTCTTTTAACAAAATCTTACAATGATTAACAGTAACACAGTCATGCATCACTTAAGACAATGAGAATACATTCTGAGAAATGCACTGCTGGGCAATTTCATTGTTATGCAAACATCTTAGAGTGTATTTACATAAACCTAGATGGTATGACTTACTAGATGTCTATGCTGTATGGTATAGCCTATTGCTCCTTAGCTACAAACTGGTACAGGATATTACTATACTGAATACTGCAGGCAGCTGTAACACAATGTTAACTATTTGGGTATTGAAACATATGTAACCATAGGAAAAGTACAGTAAAAGATACGGTATTATAATTTTATGGGACTACTGTCATACATATTCCACTGTTGACCAAAATGTTGTAATGAAAGTGCTAAAAAAAAATGACAAAACTTTAGCTACACAAAAAAAAAGAGGAGTGAATATGCAAATCAGAGATGAAAAGGACATTACCACAGAAATATGAAGAATCATAAGAAACTATTATGAATAGCCATTAATGAATAACTACAATAACAAGTTTGCTAACACAGAAGAAACAGATAAATTCTTGGACACATACAATCTACCAGGATTCAATTATGAAGAAATAGGAAATCTGAACAAACCCATAACAAGTGAGGAAATTGAATCAGTAATAAAATTTTCCATCAACGAAAATTCCGGGACCTGATGGCATCATTGCTGAATGCTAACAAATATTTAAAGAAAAATTAATACCAATTTTCCTCAAATGATTCTAGAAAATTGAAGAAGCAGGAATACTTGCAAACTCATTATATGAGGCCAACATTACCAATTTCAAAACTAGACAAGGACACGGTAAGAAAAGAAAACTACAGACCAATATCCTCGATAAACATAGGTACGAAAATTCTCAACAAGATGCTAGCAAACTGAATCCAACCACACATTAAAAAGTTCACTGTGATCAAGTGGGATCCATCTCAGGGATGCAAGAATGGTTCAAAATACACAAATCAATAAATGTGATAAACCACATTAACAAAATCAAAACCAAAAATGATAGGATCATTTCAATAGATGCAGAAAAAGCATTTGACAAAATTCAACATCCCTTCATGATTAAAAACTCCCTAAAAATTAGATACAGAAGGAGCATACCTCAATGCAATAAAGGCCATATATGACACACCCATAGCTAACATCATACTGAAGGAACAAGAATATCCACTTTTACCACTTGTATTCAACATTGTACTGGAAGTATTAGAGCAATTAGGCAAGAAAAAGAAATGAAGGGCATCCAAATTGGAAAGAAGGAAGTCAAATTATCCCTGTTCTCAGACAACATGATCGTATATATGGAAAACCCTTAAGACTCCACCAAAAATCTCTTTGAGATAATAAATGAATTCAATAAAGTTGCAGGACACTAATCAACATACAAAAGTCAATGGCATTTCTATATGCTAATAGTGAACTATCTGACAAAGAAAACAAGAAAACAATTCAATTTACAATAGCTACCAAAAAAGCAAACCTAATCAAGGAGGTGAAAGATCTTATGCTGAAAACTCTAAAACATGGATAAAAGAAATAGAAGGGGATACAATAAATGGAAAGATGTCTCATGTTCATGTATTGGAAGAATTAACATCATCAAAATAATCATACTTTTCAAAGTGATCTACAGATTTAATGCAATCCCTATCAAAATTCCAGTGTCACTCTTCATAGAAACAAAAAAAAATCACAAATTTCGCATGCCAAATTTGAATAGCCAAAGCAATCCCTGAGCAAAAAGAACAAAGCTGGAGGCATCACACTACTTGATTTCAAAATATACCACAACCGACCAAAAATTAACCAAGAAAAAAACAAACAATAAAATATACCACAAAGCTACAGTAACCAAAACAGCATGGTACTGGCCGGCATAAGACAGACACATAAACCAATGGAACAGAATAGAGAGCCCAGAAATAAATTAACATACCCAAAGCCATCTGATTTTTGACACAGGTACCAAGAACACACATTGGGAAAAAGTCTCTTCAATAAATGGTGCTGAGAAAGCTGGATATCCACATGCAGAAGAATGAAACTAGACCCCTACCTCTTACCATATAGAAAAACCAACTCAAAATGAATTGAAGATTTAAGTATAAAACTCAAAACTATGAAACTCCTAGAAGAAAACGTAAGGGAAATGCTTCAGGACATTGGATTGGGCAAGAATTTTAATAAGACCTCCAAAAGCACAGGCAACAAAACCAAAAATAGACAAATGGAACTACATCAAATTAAAAAGTTTTTACACAGTGAAGGAAACAACATAGTGAAAAGACAACCAAGAGAATGGGAGGAAATATACGCAAACTATATATCTCACAAGGGATTAATATCCAGAATATATAAGAAACTAACAGCAAGAAAACAAGATAACCCAGTTAAAAATGGGCAAAAGGATAAATGGCCTTCAGCTCCATCCATGTTCCTGCAAAGGACATGAACTCATTCTTTCTTATGGATGCTTAATACTCCATGGGGTATACAGGGCATTATCCTTAGCTAACTAATGCAGGAACAAAAAACGAAATACCGCATGTGCTCAGTTATAAGTGGGAGCTAAATGATGAGAACACAAGGACACATGGAGGGGAACAATGGACACTGGGGCCCATTGGAGGTTGGAAGGTGGGAGGAACGAGAGGATCAGGGAAAACAATTAATGGGTACTAGGCTTAATACCTGGGTAATGAAATAATCTGTCCAACAAACTCCCATGACACAAGTTTACTGATAAAATAAACTTGCACATGTACCCCTGAACTTAAAGTTTAAAAAATGGGCAAAAGACCTTAACTTAAATTTTTCACAAGAAGACATTCGAATGGCCACCAGGTGTATGAAAAATGCTTGACATCACTAATCATCAGGGAAATGCAAATCAAAACCACACTGAGACACCACCTCACTCCAGTTAGAGTGGCTATTATCAAAAAGAAGAAAAGTGTCGGCCAGGTGTGATGGCTCACACCTGTAACCCTTTGGGAAACCAAGGCAAGAAGAAGACTGCTTAAGCCCAGGAGTTTGCAGGAGTTTGAGACCAACCTGGGCAACACAGTGAGACATCATCTCTACAAAAAAATAATAATAATAATAAAATGAGGTGGGAGGATCGTTTGAGCCCAGGAGGTCACTGCAGTGAGCCGTGATCATACCACTGTACTACCACCTGGGTGACAGAGTGAGACCCTGCCTCAAAAAACCAAACAAAAAAAAAAAACAAGTGTTGGTAATGATGTGCAGAAAAGCGAACACTTTATACACAGTTAGTGGGATTTGTAAATTAGTAGTGCCATTATGTAAAATAGTACAGAGGTTCCCCAAAAAATTAAAAACTGAACTACCGTCTGATCTAGCAATCCCATTACTGGTTATTCGTCCAAAGGAAATGAAATGAGTATGTCAAAGAGATGCCTGCACTCCTGTGTCTGCTGTAGCAGTATTTACAACAGCCAAGATATGCAATCAACCTAAGTGTCCAATAATGGATGAATGCATAAAGGAAATGTGGTACATCATATACACAATGGAATACTTTTCATCCATAAAAAGAATGCTATTCTGTCATTTGTAACAATGTGGATAAACCTGGAGAATATCGTGTTAAGTGAAAAAAGCCAGACATACTAACACTGCATGATCTCACTCATATGTAGAATCAAAACAAAAACAAAAACAAAAAACGTTTATCTCACAGAGGCAGAGTAGAACAGTGGTCACTAGAGAACAGAGAGAGGAGAATGAGGAGAGGTTGGTCAACACGTACAAAGTTACAATTAGATAGGTGGAATAAGTTCTGGTGTTCTATTGCATAGCAGGGTAACTATGGCTCAAAGTAAAGTATTGCACATTACAAAATAACTAGAAGAGAGGCTTTTGAATGTTCTTTTTTGTTTGTTTGTTTGTTTTTGAGATGGAGTCCTGCTTTGTCACCCAGGCTGGAGTGCAGTGTCACAATCAGCCCACTGCAACCTCTACCTCCCAGATTCAAGCGATTCTCCTGCCTCGGCCTCCTGAGCAGCTGGGACAACAGGCACACGCCACCACGCCCGGTTTATTTTTGTATTTTTTTTTTTTTTAGTAGAGATGGGGTTTCACCATGTTGGCCAGGCTGGTTTCAAACTACTGACCTCAAGTGATCCATTCGCCTCTGCCTCCCAAAGTGCTGGGATTATGGGTGTGAGCTACCACGCCTGGCCTGAAGGTTCTTATCACAAAGAAGATCATGATAAATGCATGAGCTGATGAATACCTCATGAAAAATGCATGATAAATGCATTACAATAGCCAAGATATGAAATCAACCTAAGTGTCCAGTAACGATGAACACATAAAGGAAACGTGGTACATATACACAATGGAATACTTTTCATCCATAAAAAAGAATGCTGGCCGGGTGCGGTGGCTCAAGCCTGTAATCCCAGCACTTTGGGAGGCCGAGACGGGCGGATCATGAGGTCAGGAGATCGAGACCATCCTGGCTAACACGGTGAAACCCCGTCTCTACTAAAAAATACAAAAAACTAGCCGGGCGATTTGGCGGGCGCCTGTAGTCCCAGCTACTCGGGAGGCTGAGGCAGGAGAATGGCGTAAACCCAGGAGGCGGAGCTTGCAGTGAGCTGAGATCCAGCCACTGCACTCCAGCCTGGGTGACAGAGCGAGCCTCCGTTTCCAAAAAAAAAAAAAAAAAAAAAGAATGCTATTCTGTCATTTGTGACAACGTGCATAAACCTGGAGAATATCATGTTAAGTGAAAAAAGCTTTTTTTTTCCCACTTAACACTTAAAATGCATGAGGTATTCATTATGCTCATTAGCCTGATTTGATTATATATTACATGTATCTATTGAAACATCTAAATGCACCCTGTAAATATGTACAATTATAATGTCAATTAAAAAAATAAATTAAAAAAAAATTCCCCCAAATTTAGTACCTGTTCTGATATATTGTAATCCAAACATTCTCTAGGATAGACCAGATTTCTTGATGTTTGCTGGGTTGGGGAAGATGAGAACTCGAGAAAACAGTGATTTCTTGATTATGAGACTTCATCAATGAAGTACCTTCCTGCTTTTTAGTCACTGTGTTTTCTGAAGAACTTGGCTTAAGTTTTGTCTTGACCTGGGGAAATAAGAATTATATAAAATGCAGTTAGTTCTCCATTTGCAGATGAGAAAAAAAGAATGGCAACTGTGCTTACAAATGTTCTAGCTTTCTGAGAAGTAGTGGTAATTCTTTTTCTTTTATTATGTACGTAATATTCTCAGAAAGGCATCAGAGCTAGAAAAGATATTTTCCTTTTCCATTTAAATCAAACAATATTTCCAATCTACTTACAATGATTTGTTCAGTTAACACACTAATGTCAATTTAAGAATATTGCTTGAACACTTCTACATATGTAGTACTGAAAGAGATACAGGACCCCTAGAATACAAAGTATAGAGGTACAATCAAGCCTTGAAGCACCTTACAATCCAGTTTTAAGAAAATGTAAGGGGCTGCAAAGGGTTGTTTTAAAAAAATCAAGAGATAATTTAAACCTCAGGTTATGGTTAATGGTGAACCAATGAAGGTTTCTAACTTAGGCAGTGATATACTCAGAAGTGCACTCTAAGATAAACTAAAACAGAATAAAGAGGAGGCAAGAAAACTGGTTAGAAGGTTACTGAAATAATCCAAGAGGAGAGTCCTGAGAACATGGATTAGCTATAAAAAGGCAGCAGAATGAAAAGAAAAATAAAATGCATGCAAGAAATATAAAGATTTGGCCAAAGACTAGATCCAGGGAGTGAGGGAGACCCTAAGACATTCTTTAACCTACATGTGTTAGAAGAATGATACAAATAATAGGAACTTAGGGGTGGTCATAAATCTAGAAGTGTGTGTGTGTGTGTGTGTGTGTGCACTAAGTAGGCTGAACCTTCTTGATTACTTCTGCAGAGGAATGTATACAGTTTTAGTCAGTAAAAGTCAAACAAATACTTTATACAGGAATTGATGGAAATGCTATTTGATGTTCCACAATCACTGTAATTTTAAACATCACATTAACTTATGCATTGCTAATGATGGACAATACACTAAACATATCAGATATTACAGTGTAGTAGCAATAAACTGTAGTGAGTATTTGTCTGTGTTTCCAAATTTCATGGCCTCTTGTTGTAAAGCTAAGAAAAGACACTGCAAATAAGAATCTTCTTTGGATGAAGAGAATATAAGTTTGTTTTTTATGTATATATTGAGTTTGAGGTATAAAAAATTATCCAGGTAAAGATAGCTAGCAAGTAATTGGACATGTAGATCTGCAACTTAAAAATACAGCTGACGGTCATTCTCATGGAGACAAGCCTTAGGAGATGAAATAGACAAACTGAAGGGGGAAAAGTAGGAACTAGCAAAAATAAGGGGAAGAATCAGTATGCAGTAACAATAGAAGCCAAAGGAGTCAGGTTTCAGGAAAGAAAGGATAGACACCACCAAGTGCTGAAGAAGGACTGAGAAGGAGGAGGAGAAGAAGAAGGAGAAGAGAGTAAGTTTGATAATCAGTAAGCAAATGACAACCTATGGTTTCTTTCAGTGGAGTGTGGAGATAAAATTCTGCTGTAAAGGATTAAGGGGTAAGTGAGTGCTCTAGCCTTGTTTAGTTGGCAAAAAAAAAAAGAAAAGAAAAGAAAAGAAAAAAGAGACAAGAAAATAAAACAAACAAAAAGAGTGCAAAAATGAAAACAATGGTTAGAAATTGCTTTTTGTATGTTTGTTTTTTGGTTTTTTTTTTTTTTTCTGAGACAGGGTATCACTCTGTCACCCAGGTTGGAATGCAGTGGCGTGATCTCAGCTCACTGCAACCTCTGCCTCTAGGACTCAGGTGATCCTTCCACCTCAGCCCTCCCCAGTAGCTGGGACCAGAGGTGCAAGCCATCAGGCCCAGCTAATTTTGTTATTTGTTGTAGAGACAGAGTTTCGCCATGTTGCCCAGGCTGGCTGGTTGCCCAGATTGGTTGTGGCTCAACCAATCCACCCACCTTGGCCTTCCAAAGTGCTTGGATTACAGGTATAAGCCACCATGCCTGGCCATAAATTGCTCTTTTAAGAAGTTTGGTAGTTGATGGAAGGACAGTGCAGTAAATAGAATGGCCAATGAAAAGTATGGTATTTAAGAATGGAAAAGATCTAAGCATATTTTAAAGCACAGTAAAAGAGATATACAATTTATTCCAGTTTAAAAATATATATATATATATATATCACATGGAGGAAAACAGGAAAAGAAAAGTACCTAACAGAATGTACATTTTAACTACAAGTTTAAAAACTTAGTTTTTTGGTCTTTGCTCTATATACATACACAAAGCATATAAATACGTTTTAGAAACTTAAATAAAATCACTCTGTTTCTCTAGGCTTAAGTTCCCTCTGATAAAATGATGATTTCAAAGGATTAGTTTCATGGATTGCTAACTTAATACATATTAAATTTTTTTAATACAATTTCCAGTACTATCAGTAGTAACAGTTAATATTTATTGAGCGTTTGTTATGTACTTTCTCAGAATTTCATATTTATTGGCTCATTTAATCCTAACAACTACCTATGAAACAGATACTATGATGATCTATATTTTATAATCAAGGAAACTGAGGCATAGAAAGGTTAATTAACTCATCCAAGGTCACAGAGATGACAAGAGGCATGAACAGGATTTGACCTTCGGCAATCTGACTAGAATGAGGTTATGAACTCTCTCCATCTGTAAAAGTAAATGTTACCCTTCTTTACCTTCTGGGGCAACAATAAAAATTAAAAAGATGATTCTTCCCATTTTTGCCCGTTTAAATTAAATTCTGAACTTAACAAATAGACAAAATGAAAAGACATTTTATCCTGAGATAATTTTTTATCACCAAATATATTTAAAATACAGCCCAGAATTTACCTAATGCCTCTTTTCTTTAGCTCTTAAACAGTAGTATATATACTACGCAAGTGGATTTCTTTATCAAACACTACATAGAACTTACTACATGCTAGACATTAAGGTCTCCACAAATATTAACTTGTTAATTCACACGATAATTCTAAGGCCAGCATTATTATTACACTCATTTTACAAAAGAGAGAAATAAGGTCCAAAGAATTTAATTAGAGGTTAACAACACCACAACTCAGGACCCTGAGGCACATAAATCTAAAGCTTATTAACAAGATTGATTTTAATTACTCTATCATCTTAGTAAAAAGCAAGTCCTTTTTTTTTTTTAAGTGGTTAGAAGGCCCATAAAATAAAAATGTACCTATCCTTTTCCTATTTCTCCCCTCTTATATGAAAATCTGGAAAAGGCAGGGCACAATGGTTCATGCCTGTAATCCTAGTAATTTGGGAGGCTGAGGCGGGAAGATTGCTTGAGGCCAGGAGTTCAAGACCAGCCTGGGCAACAAAGTGAGACGTAGTCTCTACAAAAAAATTTAAAACTTAGCTCGGCATGGTGGCACATGTCTGTGGTTCCAGCCATTCAGGAGGCTGAGGCTGGAGGATCATTTGACACGAGGTCAAGGTCAGAGAGAGCTATGATCACAACTCTGCACTCGGGCCTGGGCTACAAAGCGAGACCCTGTCTCCAAAAAAAAATCTGAAAAATGATAGTTAGTTTATCTCCATTTTAGTTTCTCAGAAGCAATCAAATAATGAACGTTCCTCTTCTTCTGATTTTCTACACTTAATAAATTAAGATTAGGTAGTTTTTACAGTTACTAGGAGATACCGCATCTTTGGAGGTAATCTATTTGTTGCTCAAGTTACTGAGACATGACCAAATATATAAGACATATATAAAATCTTATACATTCTATAAAACAACTCCTGTTAAAAGTATATTTTAAAGCATCAGTCCCCAACCTTTTTGGAAACCAAGACTGGTTTCACGGAAGATAATTTTTCCATGCACTGGTGAGTGGGAAGGTGGGTTTCAGGATGATTCAAACACAGTCCATTTATTGTGCACTTTATTTCTATTATTATTACATTGTAATATATAATGAAATAATTGGCCGGGTGTGGTGGCTCACGTCCATAATCCCAGAACTTTGGGAGGCCGAGGTGGGTGGATCACCTGAGGGTAGGTGTTCGAGACCAGCCTGGTCAACGTGGTGAAACCCCATCTCTACTAAAAACACAAAAATCAGCCAGGTGTGGTGGCAGGCACCTGTAATCCCAGCTACTTGGGAGGCTGAGGCAGGAGAATCACTTGAACCCGGGAGGCGGAGGTTGCAGTGGGCTGGGATCGTGCCATCGCACTCCAGCCTGGGCAACAAGAGAGAAACTCCCTATCAAAAAAAAAAAAAAAAAAAAAAAAGAAAAGAAAAGAAAAGAAGGGAGGAAGGAAAGAAATAATTACACAACTCACCATAATGTAGAATCAGTGGGAGCCCTGACCTTGTTTTCCTGCAACTAGACAGTCCCATGTGGGGTGATGGGAGACAGTGACAGATCATCAGGCATTAGATTCTCATTAGGAACATACAACCCAGATCCCTCGTATGCACAGTTCACGACAGGGTTCATGCTCCTGTAAGAATCTAATCCCACTGCTGATCTGACAAAAGGCGGGGCTCAGACAGTAATGTGAGTGATGGGGAGCGACTGTAAATACAGATTAAGTTTGCTTGCTTGCCTGCTGCTCACCTCCTGCTATGCCAATACCAGTCATGGCCCAGGAGCTGGGGACCTCTGTTTTAAAGGACTATACTAAATCATAAAGTTCTTGGTTTACTCAGACAATGAACTGTTTCTAACACAAAAATAAAGGTGCAACACTTCAGAGTTCTAATCCTGGAAACAACATGGACGGTTTCGAGTAATCACACTAAAGCCAAATGTTGAGGGAAAAGCACCATGAGGACGCTGGATTCTTTGCTACTCGTCTTCAGGAATCTTTTGTTAATGTAGCAAATGAAACTTGAGATCCAGAAATAAATAATTTATTAACAAGTCAATGGTCTTTTGTTTTTGTTTTTTTGAAATGGAGTCTCGCTCTATCTCCTAGGCTGGAGTGGAGTGGCACAATCTCGGCTCACTGCAACCTTTGCCTCCTGGGTTCAGGTGATTCTCCTGCCTCGGCCTCCCGAGTAACTGGGACTACAGGTATGCGCCACCATGCCTGGCTAATTTTTGTATTTTTAGCAGAGACGGGGTTTTGCCATGTTAGGCCAGGCTGGTCTTGAACTCCTGCCCTCAGGTGATCCTCCCACCTCAGCCTCCCAAAGTGCTGGGATTACAGGCATGAGTCACCACACCCAGTCAAGTCAATAGTTTTATGTATGCAATGGGCAACATATATGCAGTAGGCATATCATTATCTAACAACACAAAATTTTAACATCATATTTTCATGGTACCTCCCATCTGTAGGTTTTTATTGATGAAAAGGGTTAAAAACTACACATTTTTTTATTTCAATTAATCCTAAATTTTGTTTTATTCTCAATAATCTTAATTAAAAGACTGTTAAGACTTTAAGTATCCTGCACTTTCCATCTTTTCATCTTTCATTTTTCTCACTAAGGATATGATTTAGGACTCAATTTTGTGACAGGAAAGGAGAATACATCTTTTCCAACACAATCAAGGTACAATACTCATGCTATAACCCTCTAAATCCCTAGGCCCATTTTTTCCTACTAATAGTTCTAAAAATCATGCTTGCCATTAAAAAAATAAAACTACCAATGTTTTGGTCACCCCAAACCAAAAGATCATTTCACCCCTCAAATACATTCTTTCCTACTAATAGTTATAAAAATCATGCTTGCCATTAAAAAAATAAAACTACCAATGTTTTGGTCACCCCAAACCAAAAGGTCATTTCACCCCTCAAATACATTCTTTCCTCAAGAATGATCACATAATTCTACTCAGTTTATTTAAAAAGCTGCTTCCTTTACTCCATGAAGTATTCTCTCAGCAAGGAAGTGCTTTCCTCATCAACTATGATTAATGTTAGTTAGTATCATCTAATCCTTTGATTACTTCATAGGTAGGGGACCTATTTGATATGAAAAATCAATGAGAAAAACCTGGACAATTCAGTTCCTCAGAGAAAAAAGAGAACATAATATCTATACTGGATAAAAGTTCCATTAATATCTCTTCTAGTAGTAGTGATAACTGAAGTTTTTTGAGCTGTTTATGCTACATAAAACTCTCAGATTTTTCTAGACTTGAAATCACAGGCCAGGCACAGTACCTCACAACTGTATTCCCAACACTTTGGGAGGCTGAGGCAGGAGGATTGCTTGAGTCCAGGAGTCAAGACCAGCCTAGGTATTAGGGCAAAACTCTGCCTCTACTAAAAATATGAACAATTAGCCAGGTGTGGTGGTGCATGCCTATAGACCCAGCTATTCGGGAGGCTGAGGTGCAAGAAGCACTTAAATCCAGGAGGTGGAGGTTGCAGTGAGCCCTGATGGTGCCAGGGTGACAGAGTAAAACCCTGTGTCAAAAAAATAAAAAATTAGAAGACTGTAATACTGGGGACAAAAATTACAGAGTTAAGTTTAAAAGAGATAAAAAGGCATCAGCTAAGATGGCTGCATAAGAATTACATGAAACTTACTAAAAACTGTAGTTACATAGGATATCCTTATTTTTAGAAAATGCAGATGGAAATATCCAGGGGAAAAAGGGGACCTAGGGGAAAAAGTGCAACATACTATCTGCAACATACTATCAAATAGTTCAGAAAAAAATATAGATAGGTAGATAGATGGACAGACAGGTGGGTAGGTAGAGAAAGAAAATAAAGCAAACGTGACAAAATATTAACATTTGGAGAATCAGGGTAAATAATATATATGGGGATTAATTGTACTGTTCTTGTAACCTTTTTATAAGTTTGAAATGATTTCAAAATAAAAAGTAAAACAAGGACAACAACATTACCAAGTAACACTGTCAAAAAATAGATTCAATAGGGTTTGAGAGAGTCTTGGCATCCATATGTTTAAAACAATTTTCTAGGTATTTTTGATGTATGTGAGATCCACTGGCTTAGGGCACTGTAAATGAACAATCAAATAGCAATGCATAGCTTTCTTCCATCTATAAGTGAAAATAATATAAAATAACAACTGCTGTGACACTGCTTCCATAAAAGGATGTGTGTTTTATAACTTGTAAGAGTTGCTTACTCTCTATTCAATTCACTTAACATTTACTTAATGCCTCTAGTATGTTAGAATAAGTTAGAATTAAATTACCCTTTACCTACTGTTGTCTGCTAAACACATTTTCAGAACATATATAATTAGCTACTCTAACTGCCATTCCAAAGGCATCTTACCTCTGCAAATGTCTGAAGGAGTTTGTTTACTTGAGCAAAGGTCTGTGGAAGAATACCATCATAATTTGATCTTGTACTGAAAGCATGTAACAAACTTCTAGAATCCTGAAGCAAGAATTTGACTGTTGTAAAATCCACTGCCTTATTAGCTGGTAATAGAAAATTAAGACAGAAAAATATGGAAGAATGAGTATACATCATAAAACTGTCTTTGGAACACTAATACTAATTTTGAAATTTAAGAAGAGTATACATTTACACCTATATGCCACTCCTAAGTTATCCCTCTGGTACAAAAAGCAATAATTAAATAGATTTAGTTATAAAGTCCTTTGAGTTGATTCTGGTATTCTGAATTCAGATTTCAGGAGTTCTCTCAGTGCGGTCAACTTCAAAGTAAAAGTAAAGTTAAAGAATATTACACTTCTCAGAAAAAAGAGAAAATCACCAAAGAAACAAGTCAAACCACAGATTTCAATGCTGAGGTGATTTCACATAAGAGTACTATGGAGAGATCAGAAGAGTCAGACTGTACTGGTAAGCATGTCAGCTACATATGGCACCTCTAATCATCTATCTACATAGTGATTTATCTTCAACTCCATTACATAAAACTTAATACTATATTTACTAAACACAATGAGTTATCTCTATATGTACAACACAATTTCAGGAGAGAAAAAAAGTTTGGGCAACAAACTTTTGCCTGCAGAAGCAGAAGAAGCCTGCAGAATTTTTTTCTGTAAATTAAAAGTGAGATGATCTACAAATAATAATTTAAAGGTATAACAATTTTCTCTCAAGGAACTAAAACTAATTACATTAAATTCTCAAACTGGTTGGGAAAGCTGGTGACAATAATTTCAAAAACTTCAAAAGTTATAAACAATAAAATTAAGTAATAATGTCATAAAACTCAGAACAGAAAAAATATTTCCATTATTAAAGCAGAATGCTACCTAACGGTTTTCAAAATAACCATGCTATACTGTTGTTTACTTTTTGTTTTTATGTTCACAGTTTCAGAGACTCTATTGTATTCTGAATCATCGGCATGGCTTTTTATTGGCACTATGAGTTTAAAAAACAATAAGGAGTTCCTCTGTATCTCTTACACAAGAACTTGCTTGTGAAATCCTGAAGGGTCAAGTGAAATAAAAACTGTATCTTAATAATTAAATCCACAATATTCAGAAATTCTAATCTAATGGTTATAGCCAAGCCTCTGGCTTCTCCTTTATCCAAAAATATAAAAAATAATAATAAAGCAAGTCAATGTATTTCCTTACAGGAAAATTTTCACTTCTTTGTAAAGCCAATGACTAGTTTAAATTCCTGTGGATAATAAGAGATGCTACACACAGGACAGACTGTAGATTTGATGAACTTAGTAAATCCCCTGAGGAAGATATAATTGGACACAACTTCTTTTAAGGGTGCTTTTCCAAAGTAAGGTATGTTTAATGATGCTTACAGATAAGAATTAATCATTTTATTTCCGTCTTATGAAAGTTCCTAAGGTTATGAGGAAAATAAATCCAGTATACAGACACAACAAAAAAGGAAATCTACATTAATGAACTAATGCTTATATAAGGCCAATAATTATTTAAAGCTAATATGGGTAACAAAGTCATAAAAGTTACTAGTCATTTTCCACACAATTTTCTATGAACTAATCTAAGGATACATGCTTGGTATTCTGAAGTTAAACATATGTATAATTCAAAAGCTGAAGGTATTATTAAAAGATAGTAAACAAGAACATAAATTGTGATTTTTCTAATTCAAAATTATCTTAGAGCAAGAGGCATTTTTTTTTTTTTTTTTTTGAGACAGAGTTTCACTCTTGTTGCCCAGGGTGGAGTGCAATGGCGTGATCTCGGCTCACTGCAACCTCTATCTTCCGGGTTCAAGTGATTCTCCTCCATCAGCCTCCTGAATACCTGGGATTATAGGCACCCACCACCACACCCAGCTAATTTTTTTGTATTTTTAGTAAAGATAGGGTTTCACCATGTCGGCCAGGCTGGCAATGAACTCCTGGCAAGAGGTACTTTTATAATCCCATGACATATTCTTAGCTCATTAAACGTTAGGCATCAGATTCTTTGAGATCAAAGACCAACAAACTATGCACATAATGATTGCAAAACTGATTTTTCAGCAGAAGATACAGTAATCACATCTTCACTTCTCTCCTTATTGTCAGTTAGAGCTGCTACCTACCACCTCTCAGCTGCATCTAAGACCAGATCCCCCTGCCAGGAAAAACAGATGGAAGATGGTAACTAGATGCCTCATTTTTTACACTAAACTAACTTTGAGATTACACATAGTTTACAGACTTTCTCTTTTAAAAGATCGACTAAATTATGACCCTGGTAAAAGATATGAAAGAAGGTTCTACATGCTTTATAAAACTGCTTTGGAGAGATGTCCAGTATGTGGTTCCATGTCCTTCATATACTCATATCACTAATAAGCAACTTCTACACTAAAGGCAATGATGGGAAAGTGTCATTCCTTAAAAAATTGGTAACTTATTAAAAATAGATATTCAGATGGTTGTAGATGTGTGGTGTTATTTCTGAGGCCTCTGTTCAGTTCCATTGGTCTATATATACTTGTTTTAGTTCCAGTACCATGCTGTTTTTGCTACTGTAGCCTTGTAGTATAGTTTGAAGTCAGGTAGTCTGATGCTTCCAGTTTTGTTCTTCTTGCTTAGGATCGTCTTGGCTATGTGGGCTCTGTTTTGGTTCCATATGAAACTTAAAGTACTTTTTCCAATTCTGTGAAGAAAGTCAATGGTAGCTTGATGGGGATATCATTGAATCTATAAATTACTTTGGGCAGTATGATTATTTTCACAATATTGATTCTTCCCATCCATGAGCATGGAATGTTTTTCCATTTGTTTGTGTCCTCTCTTACTTCTTTGAGCAGTGGTTTGTAGTTCTTGAAGAGTTCTTTCACATCCCTTGTAAGTTGTATTCCTAGGTATTTTATTGTCTGTTTAGCAATTGTGAATGGGAATTCACTCATGATTTGGCTGTTTGTCTGTTCTTGGTTTATTGGAATGCCTGTGATTTTTGCACATTGATTTTGTATCCTGAGACTTTGCTGAAGTTGCTTATCAGCTTAAGGAGATTTGGGGATGAGATGACGTGGTTTTCTAAATATCGATCATGTCATCTGCAAACAGAGACAATTTGACTTCCCCTTTTCCTAACTTAATACCCTTTATTTATTTCTCTTGTCTGACTGCCCTGGCCAGAACTTCCAATACTATGTTCAATAGGAGTGGTGAGAGAGGGCATCCTTGTCCTGTGCTGGTTTTCAAAGGGAATGCTTCCATCTTTTGCCGAGTGTGATATTGGCTTTGGGTTTGTCATACACAGCTTAAGAGCTATTTACTTATTTTGAGATATGTTACATCAATACCTAGTTTCTTGAGAGTTTTTAGCTTGAAGGGCTGTTGAATTTTGTCCAAGTAAATGGTGTTAGGAAAACTGGCTAGCCATATGCAGAAAACCAAAACTGGATCCCTTCCTTGCACCTTATACAAAAATTAACTCAAGATGAATTAAAGACTTAAACATAACACCTAAAATTATAAAAACCCTAGAAGAAAACCTAGGCAATACCATTCAGGACAGGCATGGGCAAAGACTTCATGACTAAAACACCAAAAGCAATGGCAGCGAAAGCCAAAACTGACAAATGGGATCTACTAAACTAAAGTGCTTTTGCACAGTAAAAGAAACTATCATCAGAGTGAACAGGCAACCTACAGAATGGGAGAAAATTTTTGCAATCTATCCATCTGACAAATGACTAATATCCAGAATATACAAAGAACTTAAATAGATTTACAAGAAAAAAACAACCCCATCAAAAAGTGTGCAAGGGATATGAACAGACACGTCTCAAAAGAAGACATTTATGCAGCCAACAAACACACGAAAGAAAGCTCATCATCACTGGTCATTAGAGAAACGCAAATCAAAAGCACAATGAGATACCATCTCATGCCAGTCAGAATGGCGATCATTAAAAAGTCAAGAAACAACAGATGCTGGCGAGGATGTGGAGAAATAGGAACACTTTTACACTGTTGGTGGGAGTGTTCATTAGTTCAACCATTGCGGAAGACAGTGTGGTGATTCCTCAAGGATCTAGAACTAGAAATACCATTTGACTCAGCAATCCCACTATTGAGTATATACCCAAAGGATTATAAATCATTGTACTATAAAGACACATGCACACGTATGTTTACTGCAGCACTGTTCACAATAGCAAACAGTTGGAACCAACCCAAATGCCCATCAATGATAGAGTGGATAAAGAAAATGTGGCACATACACACCATGGAATACTATGCAGCCATAAAAAAGGATGAATTCATCTCCTTTACAGGTACATGGATGAAGGTGGAAACCATCATTCTCAGCAAACTAACACAAGAACAGAAAACAAAACACCACATGTTCTCACTCATAAGTGGGAGCTGAACAATGAGAACACATGGACACGGAGGGGAACATCACACACCAGGGCCTGTGGGGGGTGGGTGGCTAGGGGAGGGATAGCATTAGGAGAAATACCTGATGTAGATGATGGGTTGATGGGCGCAGCAAATCACCATGGCACATGTATACCTATGTAACAAACCTGCATGCTGCATGTTCTGCACATGTACCCCAGAGCTTAATAGCTAATAATAAATAAATAAATAATTGGAGCCAGGATAGCATGAAGGAGGGGAGCTCATGCTTGCATTTCTGAGATAACAACTGTCTCAAGCATTTTCTTAAAAAAATCCCACAAGAAATTCCTCCACAACCTTCATGTATCTTATGCTTTTCATGATCCATGTCTTTCATGTATGCACATATTTCTAAACCGGGTTTATCACTAGACATTCTTTAGGACTACAGCAGTTCAGATAAGACTCTCTTGAAAAAACATTTGCCCAGTAACAGTATCTACACCAATGAACTAACGCCAACTCTGGCTTTGAGCCTCAGGAACCAATAAACTCTGTTTTTAAGAGCTTGTATGAACTTCTTTTTGCCAATAAAAGCCTTCCCTTCGTCTCTCCTCTTCAGGTGCACCTGTGGCTTGCCATAGCTATGCATCCTAGATTATAATCCTTTTTCCTTACTCCTGAGTAAATTCATCACGTTAGAAGGTCGGAAAAAAAGAAAAAAAAGATATTCATCGAACATCTACCATGGATGAGACATAAGGAAATGACTAGGTCCTTTAAATCCCCTAGGGGAAATATTTATTTATTGACTTATTTTATTTATGGTTGACACATAATAATTGTACATATTTATGGAGTATGATGTGATGTTTTGACACATATATAAATTGTGTAACAATTAAATCAGGGTAATTAGCATATCTATGACCTTAAGCATTTATCATTTCTTTGTGATAAGAACATTCTCTTATACCTATTTTGAAATATACAATACGTAACTGTTAATTCTAGTCATCCTGCAATGCAGCAGAACACCAGAACTTATTCCTCCTATCTAACTGTAGCTTTTTATATTGATCAATCTCTTACCATCCCCTACCACTGCACCTTCACCATCCTCTGGTAATCACTATTCTACTTTTTACTCCTCTGAGAACAACTCATTTTCAAAGAGTTTACACTTCAAGGAAAAGACAGAGAATAAGGTACACCTATCGTAGAATATGCGTTTTTCTTCCTTTTTGTCCTAGCTTCTATGACGATTTTAAGGTTAAAATCTGGGTTCAAGTGCTGCAATAATTATTTGCATATGATTCATAATTAATCATCTCCTAGTCTTCACTATCTGGCCTTGGTGCCTTTAATAATTTAATTACTTAACAGCCCTCTTGTACTCAAGTACAAGGGTACTAAGATATCACAGGTATGTTTCAGAAGTAGGCTGGATATAACTAATATATGAAATAATAAACACATTACTTCATGTGAGGAGTTTGAAAAAGGCAAAGTACCAACTGAACCCTTAATAATAATCACATTTTGCTTTTTTATATGTTTTTTGAGACAGGGTCTCATTCTGTTGCCCAGGCTGGAATGCAGTGGCACCATCTTGGCTCACTGCTACCTCCACCTCTCAGGCTCAGATGATCCTCCCACCTCAGGCTCCCAAGTAGCTGGGTCTACAGGCATGCACCACCACACCTGACTAATTTTCGTATTTTTGCTAGAAAGGGAGTTTTGCCACCTTGCCCAGGCTGGCCTTGAACTCCTGGGGTCAAGCAATTCACCCACCTTGGCCTCCCAAAGTGCTGAGATTACAGGCATGAGCCACCATGCCCAGCCTTTGCCTTTTAAAGGCATAACAAGACAAATCTAGTTATTTGATTTTGAAACAAGTCACCTACTGTTTCAAGACTAGTTTCCTTGATCATAAAATACAGGCTTTAATAACATTAGATCAGTTTTTCTCGCATTTTTTTCCTCATAGCAGATCAACTTTTTTCCAAGTCCTATATAGAACTTCCATATATAAAGACATTTTTAAAAGCTGCTCTGGCTAAAGTTGGGGTTAAGGGCCAAAGGCACCACCTACCGGGCTCCCCTTCAATCTATCCATCACCCATCTGTGGCAGGGGAGGCACTTCAAGAAGTCGAAAGTTCTGTTCAATATAATTTAAAAACCAACTAAGTTGTTCACTGTGGTCTCTTCCAGTTCTAAAATTCACTATACACCAAAGCCAAAGTTTCTTGTTCCTTATTCATATAGTTTAAATAGAAACCTTGACATACTATTTTGAAAATTAGTACATGAAATGTGCTCAAAGTTTGTGTTACACACTATGAGAAATGAAAAATGTCTAATGAATTCTATTGGTGTACCTGAATAGACTGTAAAACATGGTTTTAAAAGTTTTCAAAGTAAACATCATCAAAAATTATATATTCACAATATCTTGAAATATCAACAACAATACCATTTACAGTCACAAGCTCTATGAGCTGCATCTATTCATCCAGTTTCCACAAATACCTTTAGAAATTAGAAGTATAACTGATTAAGAACTAATTAACAAATTCTTCATTAATTTATCTTCACATTCCATGGAATATATCTGCTAGTCTGACTTAATACCACACTGCTAAAGAGAAAAATAAAAGATTCATACCTTTACAGAGATTTTTATATAGGCTCTCAATAGTTAAAAGCAAGTTCTTTTCCATAACTAATCCAAATACAGCCAACCAGTGTTTTTTAAAGCACTGTAGTAAATGTAGTAGAGTCCATGGAGGTTTCAGGTACAGGATCTAAAGAGCATGTAGAAAAAAATTAACATCTCTAGATTTATTATTCCTATTATTAAAAAGTACCTATTTAGGAATTCCTACATATATTTCTAAGCAAAATATAGTTAGTCGGATTCTTTTTAAATTAAAAGATGTAAAGTCAATCATAACAAAATTAAAATGCTAATTCCACTGCAAATTGCTTTTGTAAAATTCATATTAGTATTAATCTTTATTGTTTCAGAAAATGTGTGTGCAAAAAAGAAAACATAGTTCTAATCAGAGGAAACATAGTTTTATCAGCAGAGGTCCTTCAATCTACTTGTCAACACAGTCATCTTTATAAGAAAATCTAATTATTTCATATAAGTGGGGGATAATCCATATAGAAAAAAGTTGTCCAGTGGCTCATGCCTGTAATCCTAGCACTTTGGGAGACCGATGCGGGTGGACCACAAGTTTAGGAGTTCGAGACCAGCCTGGCCAACATGGTGAAACCCCATATCTACTAAAAATACAAAAATTAGCTGGGCGTGGTGGCAGACACCTGTATTCCCAGCTACTTGGGAGGATGAGGCAGGAGAATTACTTGAAACCAGAAGGAGGAGGCTGCAGTGAGCCAAGATCACGCGACTGCACTCCAGCCAAATTCCATCTCAAAAAAAAAAAGGAAGAAAGAAAAAAATGTCAATTATAATTGTCAGTTGCTACACTCTTGCGAAGACATGCCTATTAAAAACATTGATCATTTAATTCTATAAGATGTCAACACTTCCTTTTCTGAATCATTCACATATATACAATTACTTGCCTTATCTCTACTATGAGATATCAACACTCCTAGTATCTTCTGATAATTCGTCATCATTTTGGTTCAACTTTGATAATATAATCAAGTAGCAAATATACCGTTCTGGCAAATATTAGAATCTCACTGAATAGCTGGAATAGATACAAGCTATGATTGATGGGAAATCATGTTTCTTCTATCTATAAATGCCCACGCCTGTAATCCCAGCACTTTGGGAGGCTGAGACAGAAGGATCACTTGAGGACAGCAGTTCAAGACCAGCCTGACCAACATGGTGAAACCTCGTCTCTACTAAAAATACAAAAATTAGCTGGGTGTGGTGTCACATGCCTATAATCCCAGCTGCTTGCAGGGCTAAGGCAGGAGAATCACTTTAATCTGGGAGGCAGAGGTTGCAGTGAGCCAAGATCGTGCCATTGTACTCAGGCCTGGGCAATAAGAGCGAGACACCATCTCAAAACAAAACAAACACTGAACTTCTGAAACCATTATTGTTAAATTTGGAGTTTTACTGATTGTTGAAAAGGTGTGAATCCAAAGAAAATTCAGAATATCTTGCTAATACAATCAACTTATACTCTGATGCTTACATTTACGTGGCACAAGCAAAAATACATACTTCTTTTTCTGAATACATATTGCTAGGGAGATTCCTTATATTAGACATTTTGACTCAAATTAAATAGATGGTTTTTTTTAATTCAATTTAAGCACCATGGGACAGTGCATCTGACACACAGCAGCTGGAAAATAAATACCTCTTGACTCAAAAAAAAGAATAACATACATTCTTAACACTTAAGAAATGTCCAGCCAGGCGCAGTGGCTCAAGCCTGTAATCCCAGCACTTTGGGAGGCCGAGACGGGCGGATCACAAGGTCAGGAGATCGAGACCAGCCTGGCTAACACGGCGAAACCCCGTCTCTACCGAAAAAAAATACAAAAAACTAGCCGGGCGAGGTGGCGGCGCCTGTAGTCCCAGCTACTCGGGAGGCTGAGGCAGGAGAATGGTGTGAACCTGGGAGGCGGAGCTTGCAGTGAGCTGAGATCCGGCCACTGCACTCCAGCCTGGGCAACAGAGCGAGACTCCGTCTCAAAAAAAAAAAAAAAGAAACATCCATCGTTTAACTGTCAAAAAACTATTTCAAAAACTTGAAGAAAAATGTAACATGACACAGATTATTCAATGAAGCTTATGCATTTTACACAAGTAATATTTCTTAAAATAACAAATCTTCAGCAATAAAAAAGAAATTTTCAACTAATAGAGTTCAACTAATCACCTCCATCCAAAGGCTTCCAAAAGCAATTTTCATTTCTGTTTCTAATATTGAAGATAAACCTGTTCCAAGAGATTTTTCAAGATCAGATACAATGCTCTCAAGTAGAATGGCCAGTCCAGAATTTATAGATTCCTCCTTATAGCTCTCTTTCAAGGGTGCTGTTTCTTCAAAACAAATAGTTACAGACTTTATTTAGAATGCTAACAGTAAATATTATACATATAATTGGTATATTGCCATAAACAGTAAACATTTTATGTATATGATATTTGAATTATATATAAAACAAACCAATACTTTATTTTCAAAACAATATTTAGAAACATGTATTTCTACTATAGCTGCTTTAGATGCAACATAAATATATTACTTTAACAAACGTTTTATCTTTTTAACGGGCAAAATAAAATAATATTTTTATTCAAATAAAAATGTAAGAAATTTATGTGATATTTTAACTACAATTTAATTTTATTATATTCCAAAAAGAGTTACAAGAATGCCTTAGATTTATTCACAACAAAAAAACCAATAACTATGGATCAAAATGGGTTTTTTCTCAAAAATGGAATATTTTTCTTTTTTTTTTTTTTCTTTTGAGACAGTCTCGCTCTGTCGCCCAGGCTGGAATGCAGTGGCACGATCTCGGCTCACTGAAACCTCTGTCTCCTGGGTTCAAGCGATTCTCTTGCCTCAGCATCCCGAGTAGCTGGCAAAAATGGAATATTTTTCTAAACTCAGCCTACATCAATAAATTTCCAGCTTAACTATCTTCATGCCCTCCTCTTTTAAAAAGAACTTTTATTATTTTAAGTGATATCATTTCAATAACATTACTTTTTAGATACTTGAAAACAACTGTAATTTTCTTATGGTAAAATTAAAAATATTAAGTGGCTTATCTCTACAAAGTGGACAAGCTAAAGACACACTACCCTTGAAAAACTGTAAACTAGAATAGCCTGTTATTCCTTCAAAGGCCATTTTAAATATTTTGACAAAAACATTATTTCCAAAAAGGGTAAATAAGTAGTATATATGTATATATGACTATTTACACAACTATATGTAAAATGCACATATATTAGAGACTTCAATAATCATTTTCCCCAAAGACGGAAAAGGTGGGATGTACCTATAAATAATGTCAGATTTAATATAATATTTCTTCAAATATCAAGCTACAGAACAGATTATTCTGGTGAAAAAAAAATGAAATAATAGTATTGCCCTTCTTTTTTTTTTTTTTCTGAGACAGAGTTTTGCTCTTATTGCCCAGGCTGAAGTACAATGGCACAATCTTGGCTCACTGCAACCTCCACCTCCCGGGTTCAAGTGATTCTCCTGCCTCAGCCTCCCGAATAGCTGGGAATGCAGGTGCCCGCCACCACACCCAGCAAATCTTTTTGTATTTTTAGTACAGATAGGGTTTCCCTATGTTGGCCAGGCTGCTCTCGAAATCCTCACATGATCCACTCGCCTCGGCCTCCCAAAGTGCTGGGATTACAGGCGTGAATCAGCATACCCAGCCTGTTACTTCTTAATTATTAGTTTAAAATTTTAAAAAAGAAAACTATTACCAGATTCCAACAAGTTTCTCTATTGTTAGCTTAGTTTTTACCATATTAATAGAAGGCTATAAATAGAAAGCCAACTTAAAAAAGAAACTAAAAAATTATCTCTATGTCAATTAAATATCTCCTATAACTGCTATTAATTTAAAAGGAACACTCTGTTTCATTTGAAGAAAATGAAGGTGAAAAATAAAGGTATACTCTCCAAGGTACAAATTAGCATGTACACAGTGATTATAATGTAAAAACGTATGTGAGCATGCAGACAAAAACATCAAATTAATTTGTAAAAGTACATAAAGAAGGTAATAATGTTAATTATGTTTTCTTTTGGATTACCATCATAACTTTCATTTATTCAATGATTTACGTGCCAGCAAGTATTCCAAATGATGTTATTTTAAATGAACAAAATAAAAATTTACTACCGATTCTAATGTTATAAATAATCTTAGTGTATAAAATAAGATATATCTCTAATTATTTACAGTAAAAATATTACCTGCTTTCAACTGTTGCTTAGGAATACAAGGCTGATGACACACATCTGTGTTCAGAGATAAGTGTAATAACTCTGCACTCAATTCTTCTTTACTGAGTGACTTCACACCACTTATTAGGCCTTTGTTTCTTAAGTTTCTATCATCCCTAAGGTTGGGAGGTTGGGATTAGGAGGAAAAAATATTTTTTTATAAGGTAAACCACATGGCAAATCAAAACACATGAGATCTAGTCAGAGGCAGGTGATTCTCAGCCAATACATTAAGAAAGAATAACGACTTTTTTAAAAAAAATATGAGCTTTGGGTACTAGGCACCATACTGAAGTGCTTTATATATATATAAAGCTATTTAATCCTCACAACAAACTTCTGAGGTAGGAGTAGTATTAACTTTACTCCCATTCCACAGATGGGGAACTTGTCCGAAGTTATACCCAGTAAGTAGGAGCTGGATTTGAATACAGGAATGTGACTATCCAAAGAGAAACACAGAGCTATGTAAGAGAAATAATTTACAGTGGGCAGACAAGTACAAATGTACTCAGATTAAGCATAAGACAAATAGCACAAACTTGCTGTTTGCTGAAAGAAATCAATATGATTAGAACATAGTGCATGAGACCAGTTTATGAGGTTACAGAGGAAGACAAGGGCATTAAAAAACAGGAAATTTAAGGGCTTCAGTGGGGAAATGACATGATCTTACCTGTGTTTATTAAATTGTTTCGGAGGCCAGTAGGCGTCCAGCTTCTGTTAATGGCAGAGTAGTTTGGCCACACTAACCCTACTATGAACGAGAATTATAAAACCTAAACCAAAAAAAAAAATTAACTATTTGAAGGCACTAGAGAGCAACAGAATGTAGGCAGAAGCTGGAGTGGGATCTACCCTGAAGACACAGAAAATGCATAGTGAGAACTACAAGTCTCTTTTTACCTCAGGGCACTTCCCAATTCATCAAGTGTGACAAGTAGTAGTGACTTGAAATGTCAAAGAACCATGTTCAAGGTTGACCAGGGCAGCTGGAAAGTTAAGGGAGAGAGTGCTCTGGATTGGTGGTTGGTAAGACAGCTGAATAGGAACAGCTCCGGTATGCAGCTTCCAGCAAGATCAACGCAGAAGGCAGGTGATTTCTGCATTTCCAACTGAGGTACCCAACTCATCTCACTGGCACTGGGTAGACAAAGGGTGCAGCCCACGGAGGGCAAGCTGAAGCAGGGTGGGGCATCCACTCACCCAGGAAGTGCAAGAGGTCAGGGAACTCCCTTCCCTAGCCAAGGGAAGCTGTGAGGGACTGTGCCCTGAGGAACGGTGCACTCCAGCCCAGATACTACACTTTTCCCATGGTCTTCGCAACCCACAGACCAGGAGATTCCCTTAGGTGCCTACATCTCTAGGGCCCTGGGTTTCAAGCACAAAACTGGGCGGCCATTTAGGCAGACACTGAGCTAGCTGCAGGAGGTTTTTTTCACACCCCAGTGGCTCCTGGAACACCAGCAAGACAGAACCATTCACTCCCCTGGAATAGGGGCTGAAGCCAGGGAGCCAAGTGGTCTAGCTCAGTAGATCCCAGCCCCACAAAGCCTAGCAAGCTAAGATCCACTGGCTTGAAATTCTCGCTGCCAGCACAGCAGTCTGAAGTCGACCTGGGACGCTCGAGCTCAGTGGGGTAGGGACATCTGCCATTACTGAGGCTTGAGTAGGTGGTTTTACCCTAACAGTGTAAACAAAGCACCCACGAAGTTTAGACTCGGCAGAGTCCACCACAGCACCCCAAAGCTGCTGTAGCCAGATTGACTCTCTAGATTCCTCCTCTCTGGGCAGGGTATCTCTGAAAGAAAGGCAGCAGCCCCAATCAGGAGCTTGTAGATAAAACTCCCATCTCCCTGGGGCAGAGAACCCTGGGGAAGCAGTGGCTGTGGACACCGCTTCAGCAGACTTAAGCGTTCCTGCCTGCTGGCTCTGAAGAGAGCAGTGGATCTCCCAGCACAGTGCTTGAGCTCTGCTAAGAGACAGAAGAGACAGACTGCCTCCTCATGTGGGTCCTTGACCCTCGTGCCCCTTAAGAGACACCTCGAACAGGGTGTCAACAGATCTCTCATACAGGAGAGCTCCAGCTGGCATCTGGCGGGTGCCCCTCTGGGATGAAGGTTCCAGAAGAAGGAACAGGCAGCAATCTTTGCTGCTCTACAGCCTCTGCTGGTGATACCCAGGCAAACAAGGTCTGGAGTGGACCTCCAGCAAACTCCAGCAGACCTGCAGCAGAGGGGCCTGACTGCTAGAAGGAAAATCAACAAACAGAAACGAACAGCATCAACATCAACAAAAAGGGCGTCCACACAGAAACCCTATCTGAAGGTCACCAACATCAAAGAACAAACGTAGATAAATCCATGAAGATGAAGAAAACGCAGCCCAAAAAGGCTGAAAATTCCAAAACCAGAACACCTTTTCTCCTCCAAAGGATCACAACTCCTCACTAGCAAGGGAACAAAACTGGACACAGAATGAATTGATGAACTGACAGAAGTAGGCTTCAGAAGGTGGGTAATAACAAACTCCTCCGAGCTAAAGGAGCATGTTCTAACTCAATGCAAGGAAGCTAAGAACCTTGAAAAAAAAAAAAAAAGGTTAGATGAATTGCTAACTAGAATAACCAGTTTAGAGAAAAAGATAAATGACCTAACGGAGCTGAAAAACACAGCACGAGAACTTCGTAAAGCATACACAAGTATCAATAGCCAAATTGATCAAGCAAAAGAAAGGATATCATAGACTGAAGATCAACTTAATGAACTAAAGCCTGAAGACAAGATTAGAGAAAAAAGAATGAAAAGGAATGAACAAAGCCTCCAAGAAATATGGAACGATGTGAAAAGACCAAACCTACATTTGATTGGTTTATCTGAAAGTGGCAGGGAGAATGGAACCAAGTTGGAAAACACACTTCAGGATGTTATCCAGGAGAACTTCCCCAACCTAGCAAGAAAGGTCAACATTCAAATTCAGAAAATACAGAGAACATCACAAAGATACTCCTCAAGAAGAGTAACCCCAAGACATATAATCATCACATTCACCAAGATTGAAATGAAGGAAAAAAATGTTAAGGGCAGCCAGAAAGAAAGGTCGGGTTACCCACAAAGGGAAGCCCATCAAACTAACAGCAGATCTCTCGGCAGAAACCCTGCAAGCTAGAAGAGAGTGAGGGGCCAATATTTAACAATTTTAAAGAAAAGAATTTTCACCCCAGACTTTCATATCCAGCCAAACTAAGCTTCATAAGGGAAGGAGAAATAAAATCCTTTACAGACAAGCAAATGCTGTGAGATTCTGTCAAAACTATAATGAGATACCATCTCACGCCAGTGAGAATGGCGATCATTGAAAAGTCAAGAAACAACAGATGCTGGAGAGAATGTGGAGAAATAGGACCACTTTTACACTGTCGGTGGGAGTGTAAATTAGTTCACCACTGTGGAAGACAGTGTGGTGATTCCTCACAGATCTAGAACCAGAAATACCATTTAACCCAGCAATCCCATTACTGGGTATATACCCAAAGTATTATAAGTCATGCTGCTATAAAGACACATGCACACGTATGTTTACTGCAGCACTATCCACAATAGCAAAGACTTGGAACCAACCCAAACGTCCATCAATGATAGACTGGATAAGGAAAATGTGGCACATATACACCACCGAAAACTATCCAGCCATAAAAAAGGATGAGTTCATGTCCATTGCAGGGACATGGATGGCACTGGAAGCCAACTAACACAGGAACAGAAAACCACACACTGCATGTCCTCACTCATAAGTGGGAGTTGAACAATGAGAACACATGGACACAGGGAGGGGAACACCACACACCAGGGCCTGTTGGGGGATTGAGGGATAGGGGAGGGATAGCATTAGGAGAAATACCTAATGCAGATGACAGGTTGACGGGTGCAGCAAATCACCATGGCACGTGTATACCAATGTAACAAACCTGCACGTTCTGCATATGTATCCCAGAACTTAAAGTCTAATAAAAATAATAATAAAGTTAAGGAGAAACTGAAGAAAAGAAACCATAGAGCAAGTGAGCTCAAAAATCTACATATAAAGTATGCCCAGAGAAAAACAACATACTGCCAAGAGTCAAAGTAATCAATAGAACTAGACTTGGATACAACACAGATACTGAAGTTATCTGACAGCAAATTTAAACTAATTTTCATTAATATCTTAAAGCCCTTAATGGAAAAGGTGGAAGAAGGGAAAATCAAGCAGTTTTGCAGAGATGAAAACCATAAGAATAAAATGGAAATCCTAGCAATAAAAAACACAGTAACAAAAATGAAGAATGCCTTGAACAGGCTTGTCAATAGACTTGACAAAGGCAAGAAAAGAATCAACAAACCCGAAGGGAAGTCAAAAGAAATTACCCAAACTTAAACAAAAAGATAATAAAAAGATTAAAAAAAAAAAAAGTATCCAAGAGCTATGGGACAATATATACAACAGTAATATCCTTATACTACCTGTGAAGCAGTATAATATTTGAAGATAGGCTTTGATAAGTAAAGATGTATATTGTAAACGCGAAAACAACCATAAGAAGTTTTTTCAAAAAAGTATAAATAAGTAAATAATGGAGACAAAATGGTATCATTAAAAATGAACAATTAATCAAAAAGAGAAAAAGGAAAAACAACACAGATGGAACAAAACAAATAGAAAATAATTTGCAAAATGGTAGATTTTAATCCAACAAATTAAATACGTATGGTCTAAACAGTTAAAAGACAGAAATTGTCAGACTGTTCAAAAAAGAACCAACTACATGATGTCTACAAGAAACTTACTTTAAATATACAGGCATAGATGGGCTAAAAGTAAAATGATACAAAAAGATATATCACATAAATACTAAGCAAAAGAAAGTTGGAATAGTTGCATTAGTACTAGACAAAGAAGGCTTTAGAACCAGGAATAATGTCAGAACCAAAAAGGACATTACATAATTATAAAAGCAGCACTTCTTCAAGAACACAAGCATAAAGAATCTTAGATGTATATGCATCTTACTACAAGTTTCTATCTTTTTGCCTGAGGGAATTCTCCAATTCATCAATGGCTTTACCACAACAGAAAGCCATAGCTTTAGTGGCTTTCACAATACATGAAGCAAAACAAATAGAACTGAAAGGAGAAATAGACAAATCCACGATTATAGTTGGAGACTTCAATACTCCTTTCACAAAGATCATAGAAAAAGCAGGCAACCAGCCTGGGCAAGGTGGCTAATGCCTGTAATCCCAGCACTTTGGGGAGGCTGAGGTGGGAGGATCACGAGGTCAGGAGATCAAGATCATCCTGGCCAACATGGTGAAACTCTGTCTCTACTAAAAATACAAAAATTAGCCAGGAGTGGCAGCATGCAACTGTAGTCCCAGCTACTCGGGAGGCTGAGGCAGGAGAACTGCTTGAACCCGGGAGGCAGAGGGTGCAGTGAGCCAAGACTGCACCACCGTACTCCAGCCTGGGCGACAGAGTGAGACTCCATCTCAAAAAAAAAAAGTAAAAAATAAAAAACAAAAGAAAAGAAAAGAAAAAGTAGGCCACTAAGGTTACAGAAGACCTGAAGAACACTATCAACCAATTTGACCTAATTGAAATGTATAGAATACTCCACCCATAAGGGCAGAATACACATTCTGTTCAAATACACAGAAAACACTCACTAAAACAGACCATATTCTTGGCCACAAAACAAACTTTAACAAATTTAAAAGAACAGAAACCATGTAAATTATGTTCTCAATTCATAAAGAAATTAAACTACAATTCAGTAAAAAAAAAAAAAAAAAGTACCTGAAAATTTTGCAAATACTTACAATCAGGCAACAAATGTCTAAATAACCTATGGGTCAGAGAAAGAGTCACAAGGGAAATTATAAAGTATATTGAATAGAATGAAAATGAAAACACAACATATTAAAATTTGTGGGATACAACTGCAGAAATGCTTAGAGGACATTCGTAGCAGTAACAAATAAGTGATCTAAGTTTCCACCTTAAGAAACAACTACCATCAGAGTGAACAGGCAACCTACAGAATGGGAGAAAATTTTTGCAATCTACTCGTCTGACAAAGGGCTAATATCCAGAATCTACAAAGAACTCAAACAAATATACAAGAAAAAAACAAACAACCCCATCAAAAAGTGGGGAAAGGATATGAACAGACATTTCTCAAAAGAAGACATTCATACAGCCAACAGACACATGAAAAAATGCTCATCATCACTCACCATCAGAGAAATGCAAATCAAAACCACAATGAGATACCATCTCACACCTGTTAGAATGGCCATCATTAAAAAATCAGGAAACAACAGGTGTTGGAGAGGATGTGGAGAAATAGGAACACTTTTACACTGTTGGTGGGATTGTAAACTAGTTCAACCATTATGGAAAACAGTATGGCGATTCCTCAAGGATCTAGAACTAGATGTACCATATGACCCAGCCATCCCACTACTGGGTATATACCCAAAGGATTATAAATTATTCTACTACAAAGACACATGCACACGTATGTTTATTGCGGCACTATTCACAATAGCAAAGACTTGGAATCAACCCAAATGTCCATCTGTGACAGACTGGATTAAGAAAATGTGGCACATATGCACCATGGAATACTATGCAGCCATAAAAAAGGATGAGTTTGCGTCCTTTGTAGGGACATGGATGCAGCTGGAAACCATCATTCTTAGCAAACTATCACAAGAAGAGAAAACCAAACACCGCATGTTCTCACTCATAGGTGGGAACTGAACAATGAGATCACTTGGACTCGGGAAGGGGAACATCACACACTGGGGCTTATCATGGGGAGGAGGGGAGGGGGGAGGGATTGCATTGGGGAGTTATCCCTGATATAAATGATGAATTGATGGGTGCTGACGAGTTGATGGGTGCAGCACACCAACATGGCACAAGTATACATATGTAACAAACCTGCACGTTATGCACATGTACCCTAGAACTTAAAGTATAATAAAAAAAAAAAGAAACAAGAAAAAAAAGAGCAAAAAGGGCAAGAGAGTACTTTCTGGGTCAGGTGCGGTGGCTCACACCTATAATTCCAGCACTTTGGGAGGCCAAGGGGGCCGGATCATCTGAGGTCAGGAGTTGGAGACCAGCCTGACCAATATGGTGAAATCCCATTTCTACTAAAAATACAAAAATTAGTCACGTGTGGTGGCACCTACTTGTAATCCCAGCTTCTTGGGAGGCTGAGACAGAAGAATCACTTGAACCCGAGAGGTGGAGACTGCAGTGAGCCAAGATGGCGCCACTGCACTCCATCGTGGGTGACAGAGTGAGACTCTGTCTAAAAAAAAAAAAAAAAAGACACAGGAGTTACAGACGTGTTCTATATATTGACAGGATGTGAGCTACACCAGTGCAACCATTTGTCAACATTGTATAGTTAAGATTTGTGCATTTCCTCAGCTACTTGGGGGGCTGAGGAAGGAGGATCGCTTGAGCCCAGGAGTTTGACACCAGCCTGGGCAACATAGCAAGACCCTGTTTCTAAAACATAAAATTAAAGAAGACAACACAGAACTGGCTAATTCACTGTATATAGATCATAAAGAAAAGTCAGGCATCAAAATTTACTCCCTGGTTTCTGGCTTTAGCAAATGGGTGGGAGGTGACCGTTTTTATTCAGGTGTAGAAGAGTTGAAAAGAAAACCTCAAGAGTTCATTTACGGAGATGATAGGTTTCAGACGTCCATGAAACATCCAAGAGATATCAAATAAATAGTTGAATATATTAGCCTGGAGTTTAGAAGAGCAATATGAATTGAAGATATTAATTGTGTTGCCGGCCCAGACTTAGGATTGTAAATGCAAGCACTTAGAATGATGCATAGTATATAAGTGCTACAAAAGTTTTTCTGATTACTATCACTATCAATTGACATTACCATCATCCATTTTAAGTAATATAAATATGTCCTCACAATAGTAGGTATGATTTATACAATACACATGATTATCACTATTTAAAGAAAATGCAAACAAACCAACCAAAAAAAGAGAGAGAGAAAAACAGGCTCACCACTTGGAACATGACTATGCCAGAATTAAAAGCAAGGTTTGACTATAAATTTTCAGTCACTAAAAAGTAATATATCTGTTAATCCCAAAAAAACAGTGCATGTATAAATAATGGAGAATCAATAAAGTTTTGTCAATTTAATTTTCATTCTAAGCTGAACTAAAAAAATAATTACACAACAAAGAATTACTTCTCAAATTTATCTCAAATTCAAAATGATTTATATATTATTAATTCTATTTCAGCCTTCAACAAACTCCAAATATGTCCTAGATCAAAATATAATTTAAAATCTAAAGATAGAAATCTCTAATATTTCCTTTAATAGCAAAAATAATCACATTATCTTTGAAGATAGCTAAAATAATAACACTGACCAGAACGTTTGCAAGAAGCATCTTAGGGCTGCTGATTTCTATAATAGCTCCATTTCACAGAAATAATTTGAGCATGATCATGAAACTGTGAAAACTCCATTTTGCAGTGAATAAAATACAGATTAAAACTGCAAATTTCAAAGCATGATGTAGACTGATTTAAAAAAAACCAAAAAACTGCAAATTAAAATTGTTCTTCTGTCCCTTCAGAACCTTTTCTCATACATGATGAATAAAATTTTGTTTAGTATTATCTTAGTTTTATCTTTGAACTAAGTTATGGAAATATCAGCAGAGAGGGAAGAAGCAGGGGGAAGGGAGAAGGAGAGAGAAAACTCTTCCTGAGATCCTACTATATATTAGGCACTATTCTACATCCTTTACATATATTAACAGATTAAATACTTACAATAATCTCATGAGGCAGGTAATATTATTCTTCCTGTTTATTTCACATGACGAAACTAAGTTAGGCAACTTGTCCAGGGTCACAATGCTGATAAATGATAGATCCAGGACTCCAAGCCAGGCAGTCTAACTCTGTAACAGGCACCCAGCACACAACTCCAACATAAACCACCCTATCTTCACCTCACCAATAGGTAAGTAAATAAATTTCTTATCTCATCCTGTCAGACATCCTGTCAGATTCTGATTTTTAAACTATTTTGGAGGGATATTAAGTGCCTTTTCCCCTGCTTTTTCCAAGTTTTCTGAATTGCATAAAAATTAAATTAAAATGAAACTTCATCTAGTTGAGATCTCATTCCTCTAGAGCTCATACATTATAAGACTATCAGATACAAGTGGGTATGCTTACTGATACATTTGGAAAATTATAAATGTTTTTGATCCTTGGTATGCTGGATACAGTATGTTTTTTTTAATTATTTGGTTTATTTTTTAAAAATAAAAAGTAAAATGACTATGAAACTCACGTGCACAGAATAACAAAAGAACAAGGGAATAATTCCTGCTGCTGGAGACAGCATTTTAGTACTCGATCATCATTGTTCTCATCACTCAATCCATCTGCAAATTTAGTAAAGGCAACGGTCAATAAGTACCCTAGAAATGTGGGTGCCACAGAAATAATCTAGGCTGTATTTACAAAATGAAAATATCTATGAGATTGAAGGTAGTTAAGGTACGACACTATGATGGTGGACACACATCATTACACATTTGTCTAAATCCACAGAGTGTACAAAGCCAAGAGTGAACCTAATGTAAACTATGTACTCAGAGTGATAATGATGTCAATGGAGGTTCATCAACTATAACAAAGGTATATCCACTCCAGCGAAGGATATTGATAATGGGGAAGCTATGCTTGTGTAGGGGCAGGAAGTATGTGGGAAATCTTGTTGTCTTTTCATTTTCCCGTGAAACTAAAACTACTCTCAAAAACTCTATTAATAAATGTATCTCAGCTGGGCATGGTGGCTCACGCCTGTAATCCCAGCACTTTGGGACGCCGAGGTGGGCAGATCACTTGAGGTCAGGAGTTCGAGACCAGCCTGGCCAACAAGGTAAAACCCCATCTCTACTAACAATACAAAATTTAGCCAGGCGTTGTGACAGGTGCCTGTAATCCCAGCTACTTGGAATCTGAGGCAGAAGAATCAGTTGAACCCAGGAGGCAGAGGTTGTAGTGAGCTGAGATTGTGCCACTGCACTCCACGCTGGACAACAGAGTGAGACACCGTCTCAAAAAAAATTTTTAAAGTATATATACATATATGTATAAATATATACCTATATAATAAATATAAGAAATACATATTTCATATATTTATTTTATATATACATATAAAAGAAAGAAAACTTTTTAAATAAAAAGACAAGAAAGTAAAATAATTTTTAAAAAACTCTGAATCTAGAATTTACATAGCATATAGTTGTGGATTTAATGTGGTTAGTTCACTATTAAAACAGTCTAGGATATGGTTATTAGCAAACTCAAAGGAAAGAAATGTGATCAGAAGGCTAAATGTCAGACTAGAAACCAAAAACCATGAATTCTGTTATCAATTCAGTCACAGATTGTAAGTAACTTAACATTTTCTCAGCTTAAGAAGTCTGTGAACTAATAAGCAACTGTTCTACCAATAACTAAACTAGTTTCCTGTGTGTGCTCTTCCTTAATCTCTAAAGCAACACAATTAAGAGATATACAGGAGAAGGAAATATGGGCCCTAGGAAGGTAACACGAAAAGTAATTCCTAACAAATGTTAATCAGTTGCTGACAGGGTACCCTCTGGCATTCTCTAAGCCTCAAAACACGTAGCAAAAATTCAGTTTTTGTAAAAATAATGCAGGCCAGGTGGTCAGTGCCTGAGATCCCAACATTTTGAGAGGCTGAGCCAGAGGGATCGCTTGAAGTCAGCATTTCAAGATCAGCCTGGGCAACATGGCAAGACTCTGCCTCTACAAAAAAACAAGAAAATTAGCCAGGCTCGGTGGCACACTCCTGTAGTCCTGTAGTTCCAGCTACTCAGGAGGCTGAGGAGGGACAATCGCTTGAGCTTAGGAGTTCAAGTCTACAGTGAGCTATGATTATGTCACTGCACTCCAGTCTGGGTGACAGGATGAGACCTTGTCTCTAAAAAAATTAAGAACAAAATAATAATAATAATAATACAATGTGTAGAAATTGGACCAAAGATAATGTTTCCCACAAGTCCATACACTACCTACCTGAGAACTCCCTAGGGTACTTATAATAGAATACAGGACCACACCCCAAATATATATCTGGGTAAGAATCTTTGAAGCCTGGACCCAGACACTAATTTAAGCTCTTGGCCTGTCTCTTATACATTAAAATTTAAGACATACCAGCCAATTAGTCTCAACCTTTTTCCCAGTTTATAATCATTTTTCTCCCAACTTCTGGCCTATATTACTTAGTCCTTGAATCCTTCAAATTAGAAAACTCATTCATTCATGCAATACATATTTACATAGGGCTTAATTTGCACCAGGTTCCCATGCTAACCAGATGGATATGCAAAGAAAAACTATTTAGGAGTTCATATTGGTGAAATCTAGGCAGAGCTCAACTATATCAGGACATGAGTATGAGGAAGATATGATTAAATTTCTTGATCAGATGACCAGTGAGCCAGACAGAAATATATCACAGTAGCCAATTTCCCTTAAATTCAGAGGGTAAATGCCATGAATAGTGCAAAATGTGTAACTCAAAATCATTAGTTAACTTTAAACAATTCAATTCAGCAGGTAAAAGGAGGCTTAAAAGTAACAGTGCACTGTTCTAAAGGTATCAAATTCAAGATTATCAGTAGGGCCACTTTTTCTAAGACATATGGAGCTGAAAAATAAACTGTAAGACTATTCATGAAATATTTAGTTATTCAACAAATACTTTTGAGCACCTGTACATGTACTGTTCAAAAGTGAACAAAATAAAGACTCTGGAAACAGACCAGTCTGGATATGAATCCTTGTTTTCCCACTTACTAGATATGTATCCTCGGGCGAAGTTTCTAATCATGAGGAGTAAATGAGAACATACATAAAAAGTATTTAGCCCAGTGTATGGCAATAGTGAATGCTTAAAAGTACCATGTATTTATTACTTAAGATTCAGCTTGGCCAGGTGCAGTTGCTCACACCTGTAATTCCAGCACTTTGGGAAGCTGAGGCAGACAGATCACTTGAGGTCAGGAGATCGAGACCAGCCTGACCAACATGGTGAAACCCCATCTCTAAAAAAATTTTTTAAAAATTAGCCGGGCATGATGGCACATGCTTGTAATCCCAGTTACTCAGGAGGCTGAGGCAGGAGAATCTCTCACTTGAACCCGGGAGGCAGAGATTGCAGTGAGCCGAGATTACACCATTGCATTCCAGCCTGGGCAACAAGAGCAAAACTCCATCTCAAAAAAAAAATTAAAGAGTCAGCTTAAATGGCACCTCAACATCAATGACCTCTACTCACACACAGAATAAAAAATTCTATATAAATTATAGTTATTAAGATGTTTAATACCTAATAGAATTTAACCTCCTCAACAACAGGGTTTCTCTTTCTCATTCACTGTTACAGGCCCAACACTTGGAACAGTGTCTGGTACAAATACTTGGCAAACAAATGAATCAATAAAAATACAATGAAAAATATAAAAATACAGAACAAATGTCTGATTGGGGGAGTGGCAGATAACTATTTGTTGCCTTTAATTATTTTTACCTTATTATAAAAAATATATAATTTTATTGGCCGGGCACAGTGGCTCACACCTGTGAGCCGAGGGAGGATGAGGCAGGTGGATCACCTGAGGTCAGGAGTTCAAGACCAGCCTGGCCAACATGACAAATGTCATCTCTACTAAAAGTACAAAACTCAGCTGGGTGTGGTGGCTCACACCTGTAATCCGAGCTACTCTAGGAGGCTGAGGCACGAGAAGCGCTTGAAAGTGGAGGTAGGAGATGGAGATTGCAGTGAGCTAAGATCACACCATTGCACTCCAGCCTGGGTGACAAAGCAAGACTCTGTCTTTAAAAAAAAAAA
>NW_012114400.1:1712312-1720052 GCF_000951035.1 Colobus angolensis palliatus | reverse complement strand
AAAAAAAAACAAAAGTAATTAAAAATCTGGAAAATTCAGAAAATATAAAGAAAATCAAAATAACTGATAAATCTATCAGGTAAATATCACCTCTATTCATCACTAATAAGTATATATACAAAATTAAATAAATTTAGAATTATACTTCACATATTTTTTAAATCTTATGTTTGTTTTTATTTAAATTTATGTCATTAATGCTTTTCCAAATATAGTGTCCCCTCATATGGCTATAGGAATGTATGTAACTTCTCCAAATGTTATACAGATTGATGCTACTTTTTTGTTACATAAATAATGCTATAATGAACACTATTTATATAAATCACTGCCTGCATCTCTCACTTTTTTTAGGATACATTTCTAGAAAGACAATTATTATCCCTAGGCTTATTCAAGCACATTGCTAAATATTGCTCTTCTACAAAGTTACCAATTCATAGTCTCACAGCAGTGCAGTGCTGTGAATCTTCCTAGCGAGTTGGGAGAGAGTAACTTTCTAAACCTAGAAGAGATAAAAATAAATCAGATATTTTAAAAAAATGAGAGATGAGTCTTATCAATCTGTATGAGCCTTTCATATAATGAGGACACAAGAGAATTATCACCTATTCTGACCATAAGCTATTAGGTAGTTTAACATATTAACCAATCTTCATAACCATTTTATGACATGGAAGTTATTTCCTTTCATTTATTCAGTTTCTTCATCTTTAACTTTCCCCAGGTTATGCTATAAACCCAGGTTGATCATATTTCAAATCCTATGTTCCTCTCACTATAGTAGATAAATACTATATCAAATAAATATAATTTTGGAAATAGTTAAGGACAAGGCTAAAATTATAGTCAACTAAAGCTACTCGACATGGATCATCTTCACTCAAAATTCATAAGCATTATATCTGGAACATATTAAGAGCTAATAAATATTTGTTTAGATAATGAATGAATGGTAGAGACCCTTTTTCTTCAAAATTTTAAGACTAAACAAAAATTTTAGACTAAAGTAATTCATCTTAAGATGAATCTAATCATGGTTTTTAAAGTCTTCTCATAGTTAATACCATAATTGGATTCCTCTTAAGATGAATTCTTTCAAATCTTACAGTGAATATGGGTGCAGTGGACAGTACAAATCCATGGTATTTAAAATAATGTAAGTTTACCTAAATAAATAATTCTGAGCTGGGAAGAAATTAATTCTTAAAGAATGAAATAAATCTTCTAAATATATGTATAAACTCCACTGAAATAAGTGTTCCTTTACATATAGATATTTTTCCAGCAAATTATATAAAACATAAAGAACATACTTAACTTCTAAGACTAAAGCAATTTTTAAATGACCTCATAGAAACTAATATTGAAAAAAATTCAATGAGGGGAAAATCTATAAACCTTTACTGTAAAAACACCTCATTCATTATTACCGATTCTGACAAACCACAGGAAAACAACATCATCTCTATGGTACATTAACTGCATACGGTGATATTAACAGACTAGAAACCTAGATCACTTACAGACTGCATCACTCAGCGATAGTATTTTTTAAAAAGGAGTCCGAGGTTCTGTGATATAGACAAGTATGCATACACAACTATATAGTCACTATCTGTGAAATATAGACATAATGTAAGAATGTCTAGGAGAAGCAGAAAAATAAAAATCAAAGACCCCTAAACTAAGCCACAAACCATCACAATGCCCCTTCCATTTCACATTCCAATGGGTTTAAAGGTTTTAAAAGTTTTATACCATTTCCCTCCAATAATGAGTCTGCAGCCAAACAAGTATTAATCAGGAGGCACCCTGAAAGAACAATACTTACAATGTTTTTGGGATGCAAGTTGTATTGATTGACCCCATAGCTTTCTATCTTGATTTCTGAGACTCTCATTGATGAAATGAACTGCAGGTATAGCTTTGTGCTGGGCATGTTTTAGTAGTTTTCCTTCCTTCATACGATCTAGCTCTTGTATAACGACCCACGGAATTATTAACACAAGTTTGTCAAAACCTAAAAAATAAAAAGATTTGTTAGAATTTAACAAACATTTATTGAGCTACTAAATAGAATTGCTGTCCAAGAGGTGAAAGTTTTAAAGCACACAGTCCTCCCTACCTTTCAGAAATTCAGAATAAATTGAGAGACAATATATTAAAAAACAAAAATTAAAAACAGAATAATGTGTCAAAAGAATGTTAAAAAAATAAGCACTCTTGGAGATCAAAAAAACAGTGAATTCAGATTGCTAGTTTAACCTGTAAAGGCTTTTTTTAAAATTATAACACTGAACATGCTTAATATATAGCATATCCAAATGGAGACATATTCATGGGAAAAAAAGCCACATCACTGTTAATATAAAATATCAACTCAAGGAAGAAAATCAGAATCTTTAAGTATGTTATGTAAATACCTGGTACGTCTGTTGCCTTCAGAATTCTAACAAATTTGAGATGATTCATCAGAATATTTGTGTCAATAACAATTAGAAGTTTTCTGTCTGAAGTATTATTTGCTAGAGAAAAAGAGCAAAGATTTCATGATATTTGATAATAGACTTATATAATGTCTAAAATTTTGATATCATAGAAGCATTGAAAATTCAATTAAATTTAAAACACCTCTGTCTTGTTGACTATATCAGAGATTTACACAGTTGGCTAGACTCTCAAGTTGCTATCTATCTGGTCCGTATCTTTGTTGCCAAGTAAATTTCTCCCCAATCAGTTAAGGGTCCTCTGGATAGGAACTGCAACCACTGTTTGGAGTGGGAGTGGGGTGGAGAATCATCTAAGTCAAAGTAGGCAGAGAAGGTAAGGGTTGGCAAAGCAGAAATACACGGGAAACCTGGGGCCAAGACTGTGAAAAACCAGTCATGGAGAATGTTTTTGATAGCATTCTTAAGAGAAGTCCTTTAGATAATAAAAACAAAATTGCTTTTACTTCAATTCTTAAGAGAAAGAATAGTAATCAATGTTTAATCGCCCACCAGCAGAACAGTATAAATTGCTTGTAGGTGGATTTTAAATTATGAACTGACTAGCCTGGGAAGTAATTATGTTTCTAACTTCTGTCATGGATCACTGGTAGCTGTGCACTTAGTAATTATAAGCTAATTTTAACATATCCTGAGTGAATATAATCGAAAGATAAATATGTGTAAAAGAAAATACATGCCAGGTTTGGTGGCTCACGCCTGTAATCCCAGCACTTTGGGAGGCCGAGGCGGGCGGATCACCTGAGGTCAGGAGTTTAAGATCAGCCTGGCCAACATAGTGAAACCCCATCTCTACTGAAAATACAAAAATTAGCCAGGCATGGTGGCACATGCCTGTAGTCCCAGCTACTCGGGAGGCTGAGGCAGGAGAATGGCTTGAATGCAGGAGGCACAGGTTGCAGTAAGCAGGGATAGCTCCGACACACTTCAGCCTGGGCGACACAGGGAGACTCCGTTTCAAAAAAAACCAAAAACACAAACAAAGAAAAAAAGAAAATACATAATAATACTAGCATTGTTATTGCATAAGATCATTTTAAGGTTCAGATAAGTTAACACACAGGAAAACACTTGAAAGATGAAAACTGCAATGTGAATGTAAAGGTAGCATTACTATTTTTTTTTTTTTTTTTGAGATGGAGTTTTGCTGTTGGTGCCCAGGCTGGAGTGCAGTAGCTCAATCTTGGCTCACTGCAACCTCTGCTTCCCGGGTTCAAGCCATTCTCCTGTCTCAGCCTCCTGAGTAGCTGGGAATACAGGCATGGGTCACCATGCCCAGCTAATTTTTTCACATTTTCAGTAGAGACGGGGTTTCACCATGTTGGCCAGACTGGTCTCGAACTCCTGACCTCAGGTGACCCACCCGCTTCAGCCTCCCAAAGTGCTGGGATTACAGGTGTGAGCCACCGTGCCTGGTCAGCATTACCATTTTTAAAAACAGAATTTGAAATAGTACACTGACAGATTTTGGATAATCTCTATCATTACCTTCTCCCAGTAGCAAAAAAAAAAAAAATCAAAATTTTACAACATGAACAAGAAATCAATAAATATAATACCTTCAAGCAATCTGCATTCTTTCTTCTTTTTTTTTTTTTGAGAGAGGGTCTTGTTCTGTCACCCAGGCTGGAATGCGGTGGTGCAATCTTGGCACACTGCAGCCTCAACCTCCCAGGCTCAAGCAATCCTCCCACCTCAGCCTCCTGAGTAGCTGAGACTACAGGCGCATGCCATCATGCCTAGCTAACTTTAATTTCTGTAGACATGAAGTCTCACTATGTCGCCCAGGCTGGCCTTGAACTCCTGGGTTTGGGCAATCCTCCCATCTCAGCCTTCCAAAATGCTGGAATTACAGGCGTGAGCAACTGTACCAGCTATTCTGCATTATTTCTGATCAGTGCTTTACATAGCTGAAACCGTTAAAGTTATAACAGCAAGAAAAAAAGACAACTCATAATCCTAATTACTACCTCTTGACAGAAAAAGAGAAAATATATCTAACTGTCTAATAATGTGAAATATGTAAAACCAATAAGACAAATATTGGATCTAATTCCTGTAGCTAAAAAAATAAACTATTACTTTATCATTCATTTCAAGTGAGCATATTTTAAAATTTTTCATCTAAATATTATAAAAATTGACTATTGGCACATTAATTTTTAGAAAAGCATAGGAGAGCATAAACATTAACATATAGGGTATACCAGAGGAAGACTGTACATCATCTTCTAAGTCAATTTCCATACTCATTAACTCTCCAGGTAAATCCACACTTTTTCCCACACGTGCAGCATGAAGCTCTTCTACTATCTGCATCTAAATTGTAAAAGACCCCAGTGAAATATTTTGAGTTACTTTGCAGATTGACAAGAGAAGAAAGCAATTAATTCTTAATTCACTTGAGATGGTTTATGGAAAGAAAAATTTTATAAAATTCTGAAGGCAGCATAGTAAAACAATAAAGACCTATAAACACACACATGGTTTTCAAAATAGTTTTCTTCTTACCTCCACAACCTTATGCAAACAAATTATTTAACAACTTTGGATCTCAGTTTGTTAATTCACAAAATAGGAATCTTTAATATCTATTTCCTTTAGGATTTTTGTGAGGAACAAATGAAATAAGCTATGTGAAGCTCCTTGCACAGAGTCAAATACCTAGACATTAAAGTAAGTTCATTCTCATTCCAATTCTCACTTCATTTTAGGAGTCAAATTTTTTTTATCTTGACAGTGAGCATTCTTCTTGAGATTTCTAAGATTATTTATGAATCATCATAAACTGAAATCTAGATCTTAAAACCATTCTCACTTCACAGAAATACTTCTCTGATGTTATTTTGACACAAAGAAATGAAATACAGTCTAGCTTTAGATCAGAGATGAGACATCTTTCTTCTATCAAGGAGCACCTCAAAACAGAAAAATATAATTGACTGTCACAAATAAAAATCAATTAATATAGTTTGAGAGTTTTTTGTTTTGTTTTGTTTTGAGACAGAGCCTTGCTCTGCCACCCAGGCCGAAGTGCAGAGGCACAATCTTGGCTCACTGCAACCTCCATCTCCCAGGCTCAAGTAAGTCTCCTGCCTCAGCCTCTTGAGTAGCTGGGATTATAGGCGTGCACCACCACGCTCAGCTAATTTTTGCATTTTTAGTAGAGACGGGGTTTCGCCATGTTGGCCAGGCTGGTCTCAAACTCCTGACCTCAGGTGATCCTCCCGCTTTGGCCTCCCAAAGTGCTGGGATTACAGGCTTGAGCCACCGTGCCCAGCCTGAAAGTCTTTAAATAGACAATTACAAAGTGTTCCACGAATCTCATCTTAACTTAGGACAAGTGAACATAAAAAGATCAGTCAGGGGACTCTGGTTGGGAAATGAAGCAACCTTTTTAGGTAAACACTCATGTACTCTCATTTTCATTGAATAATGTTTTCATCTTACGATTTTTAAAATGAAGTAAAAACATGTTAATATCCTACTGCATTTTGGCAACCCTAGGCATAAACAGGGAAAGTGTCATAAAATTAAATCAAAATTCAGATTACTTGTGGCCACTGGTTTCATGCTCTTTGTTCACAACAGATAACCTTACTAGAAACAAAAGTAAAAAGTACTAAAGTATACTTTTCTGAATAGTTTTGCATGACTTCATAAAACTGTACATATTGATTTAAATAGAGACATCATTGTATTTTCATATTATCAAGGTTTCTACAGTCATTATTTTTTATTAAAAGTAGGAACTGTTTGCCTTAATTTCACTAAAAATTTCAAAGTAAATAAGAATATCAGTAACCTCTTGATCTGTATCCTGGATACTTTCAGATGACACTGAAGAACATGGTGCTTCAAAACTCTGAAATGAAAGTAATTTCATTAGCTAAGAATAAAGCGTAACCTAAATAGCGCTTTTCAACCTTGTCACTATTAACTTTGAGGGTCAGATAATTCACTTGAGGGGTCGCCCTGTGCATTGCAGGATGTTTAGCAGCATCAGTGGCCTCTATCCTCCAGAATGCCAGCAGCACTACCCACCTACCCCTACTCCCAAACTTTTTTTTTTTTTTTTTTTTTTTAAAGACAGGGTCTCACTCTGTCACCCAAACTGGAGTTCAATGGCATGATTACAGTTCACTGCAGCCTCAACCTCCTGTACTCAAGTGATCCTCTCACCTCAGCCACCTGAGTAGCTGGGACCACAGGCATACCAACACACCTGGCTAATTTTTGTATATTTTGTAAAGATGGGGTTTTGTCATGTTGCCCAGTCTGGTCTCGAAACTCCTGAGCTCAAGTGATCCACCCGCCTCAGCTTCCCAAAGTGCTGGGATTACAGGCCTGAGCCACAGTGCCAGGCCCACTCTCAATCTTGACAATCAAAAATGTCTCCTGGCATTGCCAAATGTCTCCTGAGGGGCAAAATTGCATCCAGATGAGAAAGTGCCCCTAGAACAGAGAAGCCCCATTCTATCAAGTCATGAAACATGGTAGAATTCTTCATATACAGATTCATAAAAATACTATATTCTAAGAATAAAATTACATGCCACCCTAAAAAAAGGGAAATAATGAATGCAAAAGTAAACAAGTTGGCCTTCAATGGTGAAAAATTTTCATCCAGGAGTAACTAAGCCAATTCTACAAGTGACATGATAAAACAACAGAAGGAACTTGAGGATTAAAATAAGGCTAAAAAGGAAAAGCTAAAAAGGAAAAGCTAAAAACGGCACAGTTATATTATATGTAGTTAGAGCACCAGGGGTTTGTGTTTTATTTTTTGTCTTCAAAGTTTGAAAAATCTCTCTCTAAATTCCAATTTTCCACTGGCATTTCTTCCGAGTGGATGAGACCCACCTGACTCTACATACAGGTGACAGGAAGCTCAGCAAAAGAACAATTGAACTAAATAATCTTCTAAGAATTCTCCAAGATAACGCAAAACTAACAGGTATTTTATGGAAAGCTATTTCTGCTATGAACTACAAACACTCTTCTTTTCTTTGTTTGAGACAGAGTCTCATTCTGTTGCCCAGGCTGTAGTGGCATGATCTCAGGTCACTACAACCTCCACCTCCTGGGTTCGGATTCTTCTGCCTCAGCCTCCCAAGTAGCTGGGACTACAGGTGCCTGCCATCACACCTGGCTAATTTTTGTATTTTTAGTAGAGACAGGGTTTCACCATGTTGGCCAAGCTGGTCTCAAACTCCTGACCCCAAGTGAT
>NW_012114400.1:1660317-1711590 GCF_000951035.1 Colobus angolensis palliatus | reverse complement strand
AAGCCAGAGATTATTATCAGAACTTCTTGTGGTTTTTGACGTTGGACATCTCTTTATTCTCTTCCTTTGGTTACTATTACCCTTTGCTTTCCCTGTTCACAGGCCACCTACAGTGACTTCAATGAATTTTCTACCACCAAACAATCCATAAAAGTTCATGCATTTAACTGTTTGCCTCCCCCACCATGCCTTATTAAATACATAGGTTGGGATAAAGCCTTTCCTGAGGATGACAAAAGGGAATATGGTAACGAAGATAATAATGGTTCTATCTACCAAAGTGATTAGAAATGGAAAACACAATTATATTATTTCCTTGACTGTGGTTCAGTGGCTGTCTTCCATCTACAAGATATGAGATAAAAACCAATCTTTCCCATGATACAAAATCATCCACTGTCTAGAGACCCTGGCTTTCTCTCCCAACTTGCTTTCCTACAGATTCTCTACCCATCTTGACTCTAGTCATACTGACAACCTATGTGCTCATGTACCTTCCTTCCATGCAATTTTACAACTTCGTGCCATTACACACACTGGCCCTCTACCCTAGCTGGACAGCACTTCTAGTCCTCTCCTGACATGTCCTTCGAGATGAGGCTTTAGAACCACCACGTTAGTGAGCCCTTCTTTAATTCACCCGCAGATTTGTACTAACATCACACCCAACTCTTAGGACTCTGATATTTACTTCACTATAGTACAATCATATTTTTGTACTTACTAGTCTGCCTCCCTGGGAACTTCCTGAGGCTAACAATCATCTTACTCATCTCTAAATCCCTAGTACCTAGAAAAATAATAGGTACCTTTAATAGATGTTTGATAAATGAACTCCTACTTTACAGTCTTGTAAGAATTAAATGTGATGCTGTTTTTAAAAGTAGATCATAAACCATAAATCTTTAGGACATTAATTTTCAATGAGGGGGAGGTTTGCAATTTGAGAGGGGTCTGTATCAAAGAACTATAAAACCTAAGAAACAAAAGAAGTTATTTTTTTCTTTAGAAAGCATAACAGAATTACTAAATCCAGAAAATACAATTATTTTCCTTGTAAAGTACACTCATTATTTTAGGAAAACAATTATCTATTGAGGAATTAGTGGGTAAAACATAAAAACAAACAGGGTATTAAGATGATTATCTGCTGTCAATAATATGCTGAAGATAATATACACAAGATAAGGATAATATTTACTTGCTGTTTCTGTGTCTAAATGACTTTAAGCCTGATAATACTGCTATCAGAGAACAGTTTTTAAAGAGTCTAAATTCCAATAACTGGAAAGTGGTTATGCAAAAACTGCTTCTTCTGCAACTTAATATTCTTGCTATGTACCTCCTTTGGTTTGTGTAGTAATTCTACATAGAGACCAAAAGAAACTACACGACACACTGCAGAGATTTCTCATACTATTCCTTAGATACATAGCACAACGGGAAAACCAGGCAATAACACAATGATGATCACTGAACATACTGGCAACTTCAAGTTCCTTTCTTTCATTCTACTCTAGAGAAATGGTTATAACACAAGAAGAAAAACTGGAGGTTTTTCCTTTAAGAAAGCAGTGAAAACAAACTCAATTCAAACTCAATTCTTGCCCTCTTGGGGCCCCTCCCAGTTCACTTAACCTAAAAATACTCATCCCCAAGCTCTTCTGGCCTCCTTAGTTATAATTCCTCCATTTTTCATAAGAAATAGCTTACCATTGCAATCCACACTTTTTTTTTTTTTTTTTTTTTTGAGATGGAGTCTTGCTCTGTCACCCAGGCTGGAGTGCAGTGGCGTAATCTCGGCTCACTGCAAGCGCCACCTCCCAGGTTCACGCCATTCTTCTGCCTCAATCTCCCAAGTAGCTGGGACTACAGGCGCCTGCCACCGCACCTGGCTAATTTTTTGTATTTTTAGTAAAGATGGGTTTCACTGTGTTAGCCAGGATGGTCTCAATCTCCTGACCTTGTAATGTGCCCACCTCGGCCTCCCAAAGTGCTGGGATTACAGGCGTGAGCCACTGGGCCTGGCCACAGTCCACAGTCTTAATACCCAAAAGCAGGTAAGCTTACCCATCCCTGTTTATCAGTGGCCTCTACATATCAGAATTTCTGAAGTTCTAAAGTTCCGAGGTTCCATAGTTCTAAAAGTTCTCTTGAAGATAAGTAACTTTATTTGCCATAGAAACAAAATTATAGAGATTAGGTTCTCAAAGTAGCCCATAAATGCCAATTACATTACATAATTTTAAAGCAAAATAGATGTGCCAAGCTTTCTAGCCTAGATCCCTGCTCACGTAGCTCCCTCTGCCTAAAACATCCCTGCTTCTCCCATTCTACCTCACTTCACCTTCACCTTCACCTGAGTAACTTCTACTCATTCTTTAGGTCTGTTTAAATGTTACTCCCTCTAGCGTCCAGTAAATCTTTTTTTTTTTTTGAGACAAAGTCTCTTTCTGTCATCTAGGTTGGAGTGCAGTTGCACGATCGGCTCACCATAACCTCGAACTCCTGGGCTCAAGTGATCCTCCCACCTCAGTCACCTGAATAACTGGGACCACAGACTCACACCACCACACCCAGGTAATTTTTATTTTTTTGTAGAGACCCGACTCGGTATGTTGCCCAGGCTGGTCTTGAATTCCCGGCCTCAGACAATCTGCCTGCCTGGGCCTCCCGAAACACTGGAATTACAGGCGTGAGCCACTGTACCCAGTCCCTTCCAGTATACCTTTCTAAACGAATTCTTTCATGATGTACTAAAGCTATATTAATCCCCTGCTGTGTATTCTCTTAAGTAATAGGTATTTTACTTATCATATTTAAGGAAATTGCTTGTGTCTCTCTTCACTTGAATCAGTCCCTGGAAACAGACTGCGTTATCTCTTACAAGCTATTTTATTGCAGGACCTGGTACATGGTGACACTGAAAAAAATAATCTGTTTAAAGACTATTCAGGATATTGTCCCCTGAGTGTTCTCCAGCATACAATGCTTTTTTCAAAGGACTATCTGTAACTGCTTCTCACCACATTTTTACACAATCCCTTCTATTATGAATCCTTGATACCTGCCAAAATATCTATCTAAAAAAGTTGGAATTAAAGAGAGTAAAATAAAGGAACCAACATATATCTTCATGAATAAATTTGAATCAGCCACCTATGATTATCATCAGTAATAGAAACAACTAATAAGGCCATGTGCAGTGGCTCACGTCTGTAATCCCTGCACTTTGGGAGGCTGAGCAGGGGTGAACCGCTTCAGCCCAGGAGTTCAAGACCAGCCTAAGCAACATGGTGAAACCTCATCTCTACAAAAAACACCAAAGTTAGCCCAGTGTGGTGATATGTGCCTATCGTCCCAGCTACTAGGGAGGCTGAGGCAGGAGGATTGCTTGAACCCAGGAGGTCAACGCTGCAGTAAGCCAGGATCGTGCCACTGCACTCCAGCTTGGGCAACAGAGTGAGACCCTGTCTAAAAAAAAAAAAACAAAAAAAGAAAAAATATAGAAATATAGAAAAAACTTAACTATATTAATAAACTCTCAGTTAAAACCTATATTCTTCATTTTTTACCACCTTACCTGGGTTAGGTTTTCACTAGAATGTGAATCATTACTTTCTTGATGGTCATAATGACGTTTTCGTTTCCACTCATGAACAGTCTGCTTATATGTGAAATCTGAATGTAAATGTTCAGTTTTCTGCCTAGTTACATTTAATGAAACCTGGGAGCTTTCCAGGTATTCTTTTTCTTCCTGCTTAGTCTTCAACTTGTTAGAATCTAAATTGAAGACATTTTCCTCTACAAGTTTCTGGAGGGTGTCATGAGATTTTATAGGGATTTTGAAACTGATCTTCTGTCTTCTAGATTCCAAGGGTTTCTTCATTATCTTGTTGGAGTTATAATCCTGAGAAAATTGATTTCTCTTCCATTTCTCTAAGACACATTTTTCAGAATTGTCTCTAAATTTATTGTTTCTTTCTTTCTTGAGTTCTTTCATCTTCTCTCTCTGAACAAGTAAATGAGACCATTTATTTTCACTTGCCTGGCCTTCGGCTTTAAGTTTCACATCACTGGCAATCTTAGGACTACTAAGGCTTTTAATTCCATGGTCAAGCTTGCTCCTAGCATTTGTCAATTTGATATCTTTATGTTTAAAGTCTACACATTTATGTATGTCTTTGTTAGTTCCATCTGAAGAAGGACTCTGTGAAATAATTTGATTATCATTTGAATATGATGCTTCTTGGAGTTTAACAGGTCTTTGGGATGAAGAATTGATTTTTGGTCTCCTTCTGAGAGTGTCAATTTCTACACTCAATCTGTAAAGCAGCACAGAAACCTAGGTTACATTATAATTATACATCATGTTACACACTATCATTTTAGTTAGAATAACAGAATTGGGCTGACATTAAGCTTCATAAAAAGTAAGAAATAGCTACATTAAGAATGAAGTGGAAAGGATTACTCACTTAATGGTGTTAGAATAATTAGTTTGCTATTTGCAAAAAAAAATTACAACTTTAAATAGTACCAAACAACATAAATTCCAAATGGATTAAATATTTAAGTGTAAAATAATTATTATTATCATAATAATTTTGTATTTCATATTAAACCCTTAAAAACCAGTGAGTAAAAACAGAATGTATGTTTGATTTCTTTTTTTTTTTTTTTGAGACAGGTTCTCACTCTGCTGCCTAGGCTAGAGTGCAGTGATGCAAACATGGCTCACTGCAGCTTCAACCTCCCAGGCTCAGGCAATCCTCCTACCTCCCAGACTACCATGTAACTGGGACTACAGGAGCATGCCACCATGCCTAGCTAATTTTGTAATTTTTTTGTAGCGACAAAGTTTTGCTATGTTGCCCAGGCTGGTCTCGAACTCCTGGGCCCAAGAGATCCACTTGCCTTGGCCTCCCAAGGCGCTGGGATTACAGGTGTGAGCCACTGTACCCCGGCCTATCCGATTTCTCTTTTTCTTTTTTTGAGACAGCATCTCACTTTGTCACCCAGGCTGGAGTGCAGTGGCGCGATCTCGGCTCACTCCAAACTCAACATACCAGGCTCAAGAGATCCTCCCGCCTCAGCCCCTTGAGTAGGTGGGACTGTACAGGTGTACACTACCACATCTGGCTAATTTTTGGTTTTTTTTTTTTAATGTAGAGACAGGGTTTTGCCATGTTGCCCAGGCTGGTCAAACTCCTGGGCTCAAGCGATCTGCCCAGCTTAGCCTCCCCAGTGTGCTGAGGCTACAGGCATGAGCCACTACGCCCAGCCTGATTTCTTAATAGAGAACTTCCCAAACTTAAAAACAGTGGGAGAAATAACAAAGGAAAACACTGATAATATGTGACTATTTACTTTAAAACCTTAGCATATTAAAAATTAATAAAAATGTTAACAACTAGGAAATGGTATTTGTTAGATGTACTAACTTCTAGCAAAATAATATGTTAATAAGCTTAGTAGCCTTAGTAAATAAAAAGTTTGTCAAAAACTACTAAGATTCTAGAATAGGGCATAAACAGAAAATTAATAAAAGAAAATGGCTAATAAACATTTTTAAAAAGTTTGACTTCTCTAATAATCACAGACATGCTAATAATAACAATAACATACCATTTTCTTCTTCTTTTTTTTTTTTTTTTTTTTTCAGACAGCGTCTCACTTTGTCGCCAGGCTGGGTGCAGTGGTGCAATCTTGGCTTACCGCAACCTCTGCCTCCCAGGCTCAAGCGATTCCACTGCCTCAGCCTCCCAAGTAGCTGGGACTACAGGCACACACCATCACGCCCGGCTAGTTTTTTGTATTTTAGTAGAGACGGGGTTTCACCATGTTGTCCAGGATGGTCTCGATCTGACCTCGTGATCTGCCTACCTCGGCCTCCCAAAGTGCTTGGATTGGGTGTGAGCCACCACAGCTGGCCCATACCATTTTCTTCTATCAAATTAGCAAAGATTTTATAATAACATCAAATACTGACAAGGGGTTGTAAAATGAACACTCTCACATGTTGCTGGTAGAAATGTAAAACAACATAACAGTCCCACAAAGAAATCTGAATATAAACTAAAAATTCCAAAAATGGTCATTTTTTTACGTCTGAAATTCCCATTTTAGAAACCTATACCAAGGTGAAAAAAATCAGAAATGAAAAAAATATTCAGGATTACTTATAACAGCAAAACAATCAGGTACAAAGTAACTGCTAAAATTTTGGAAATGACTTTAAAAAGTGATATATTCATATGATGGAATACTATAGTTTTTTTAAAAGGATGTTTATGAAAAGTCTTCTGTGACATAAAACATATTGAAAATCAAAAACAAGCAGGATACAAATCTGTACATATAATATGGTCTCAACACCTTAAACAAGCGTAGTAAAAACACTAGAAAGAAAGGTGCTAAAATGTTAGAAACAGCAATAGCTAGAGGTGATAATTTTGTTTTCCTGCTTAATAAAAGTAGATATTACTTTGTAGTCAGAAAAAAAGGGGAAAAATATCAAACACAATCTATTAATTTATATCAGTAAATCTGTGCCTTTTCAGTGCCATCACTCTGGCAGGCACCCAAGAGGCAGTAGAGGACACAGCAGATAAGAGTCTTTACCCTCAATTAGGTTACAGCCCAGTAAGAGTGGTAAGTGACTTCTCAAATAATTAATTATGTAAGAGCAAACCATAAACAGGGTTTTTATAAGAGTTTCACCTGAGTTTCCATCATATATGTACGTATGTCTTTGCTTGTTTGACGGAGTCTCAATCTATCACCCAGGCTGAAGTTCAGTGGTGGCATGCGACTGTAGTCCCAGTTACTTGGGAGGCTGAGGTGGGAGGATCACTTAAGCCCAGGAGTTGAAGGCTGCAGTGAGCCGAGATTGTGCCACTGCACTCCAGCCTGGGCAACAGAGTGAGACCCTGTCTCAAAAAAAAAAAAATGCCCTCTCTGCCTTCACTGCCACCATGGCACCCATGAAAAACCTTGTGGTAAAGGGGCGCCAAAAAAAAAAGAAGCAGGTTCCAAAGTTCACTCTTGATTGCATCCACCCCATGGAAGATGGAATCATGGATGCTGCCAATTTTGAGCAGTTTTTGCAAGAGAGGATCAAAGTGAACAGAAAAGTTAGGAATGTCGGTGGAGGGGTTGTGATCAAAAGGAGCAAGGGCAAGATCACCATGTCTTCCAAGATGCCTCTTCCTAAAAGGTATTTGAAATAAGAAATATTTGAAGAAGAACAATCTACGTGATTAGATGTGCGTAACTGCTAACAGCAAAAAGGGTTATGAATTACGTTACTTCCAAATTAACCAGGACGAACAAGAGGAGGAAGATGAGGATTAAAATTCATTTACGTGGAATATTTTATATGAGTTCTTGAATAAAACTTGGGAACCAAAATGGTGGTTCATCCTTGTATCTCTGCAGTATGGATTGAACAGAAAATTAGAAATCACAGTCAAAGGGCCTCATTTGGGCTGCCACGCACTCATTTGTAACTAGATTTTTTTTTTCTGTTTGAAAATTTCAATTCTCATGGTAATACCAGAATAGAAGGAGATGGTGACTTCAAGGGAACTGACAACCACTGGGCAGGCAGATAAGGGTGTGGAGACGTAGGCTGCAGGTAGTCACTGTTTTATTTTAAAAAGTGTGACTGTCAATTGTCTCTGGTGCTTTTCTCAAAAAAAATGATTCAGGAATACAAGTGGGCTTCTCTCATTACTTTTTTTTTTTTTTTTTTTTTTTGAGGTGGAGTCTCGCTCCGTCGCCTGGACTGGAGTGCAGTGGCCGGATCTCAGCTCACTGCAAGTTCCGCCTCCCGGGTTTACGCCATTCTCCTGCCTCAGCCTCCCGAGTAGCTGGGACTACAGGCACCCGCCACCTCACCCGGCTAGTTTTTGTATTTTTAGTAGAGACGGGGTTTCACCGTGTTAACCAGGATGGTCTCAATCTCCTGACCTTGTGATCCGCCCGTCTCGGCCTCCCAAAGTGCTGGGATTACAGGCTTGAGCCACCGCGCCCGGCTCTCTCATTACTTAAAAGAAAACAGGTGACATCTGTCTAAGATTCCCTGTGGAAAATGACAGTGTCAATAAAATGCAGGTTTCTGGGCCCTTCATCTTATTTTCATTTTTTTATTACAAATTTGTCTTGATGTACACAATTATGTATACTAATCCTTTTCTTCCTAAAGAAAGAAACTGTGCTCCTTCAGCACTGCTGCATAGTCCATCACCCACCATAAAAGGTTTGGAGAGAGACTGAAAAGTCCCAGGTTCTAAATTAAGTAAATATGTACAAGAATGAATTTACACATAATCTGTTTCTACAAGTCTTTGCAACCAACTGTCACTTTGGTTTCCAGCAGAGGGAGCCAGAGGAATAGAGCTTCCAGATGTGGCCTCCTGTGTGGGGCCCAGAGTTAGGGGCCCTTCAGGCTGAGAGCTCTGGAGGCTCTCCTGAATGGGGTGGCACGAAGAAGTGACTGGGAAACCTCCCATGCCAAGGAGACAGGAGGTGCTCAGGAAACAGTTGCTTCATGCTACTTAGGCCATGACTAGATTTAATGTCAGAAATCACTGTACAAATAGTAGTGTACCTCAGTGCATGCAGAGGCTAGAGAACCACCAGAGGGGGCTACCAAAGTTAGGAAGACAGAATTGTTGCAGTGAGTGACTTTGAAAGAGACCCTGATGGCTTGTGGTGCCCTTCAGAAATCTGAACGATAACGCAGAAGTGTCTGCTCTGTTTTAGAATTTACGGTGTATAAAATTCATGTTTTTAAAAGAGCTTGCCTACAGTTAGTTTCCACACCTGAAATTGTTGTGCTCTGAGAAAATTCAATGTTCAAATTCTACCGTGGCTCCAATTTAACATTTAGTGGTTTGTGGATTGAGTTGAACATGCTGAGGCTTTACAATTTCACTTGTGGTAACAGCTCTAGCATTTTCTCTTTCTGTGCAAATTTCTTTGAAGCATAATTGCTTGCATATTTCTTCTCTGCCTTCAGAGAAGACAATTTCTTTTAAACTTCACTGAGGCATCAATAGCTCTTTGGCAATGTTCCTCACCAAGATCATTAACTATAAGTTTGTGCCTTGAGTTTACAGATTTTACTTGTGTGTTGCACTGACGCTCCCATGTAGTAATTTTTAGTTTAGTTGTAAAAAAAATTAATCCTGGGCTGAAAAATAAAAAAAGGAAAAAACAATGTGTGTGTGTAGAGATGGGGTCTCACTACATCACCCAGGCTGGTCTCAAACTCCTGGCCTCAAGTCTTCCTCCCACCTCGGCCTCCCAAAGAGCTGGGAATACAAGTATGACCCACTGTGCCCAGCTTCTTGCATATATATATATATATATATATAATTTTTTTTTATATATATATATAATTTTTTTATATATATATATATCTATTTTTTTTTTTTTTTGAGACGGAGTCTCGCTGTGTCCCCCAGGCTGGAATGCAGTGGCACAATCTCCGCTCACTGCAAGCACCGCCTTCTTGCTTTTATTTTTATTGCTAATACATTTCTACGTATTCAAACCATGGAACAGGAATTACAGTAATGGTGTGCTGTAACTGCCTTTCTCGATGATAAAATTATCTCTAATTTTTCATCTGTATTATGGCTTTCACTATTTGCACACCAATTTCAGAAACTTCTCTAGAGTTGAATTAACAGGGAGATTTCTACAAAACATTTTATATTTTACCCTCTTACGTATCAATATAATATCAAGGGCCAAAAAATGTGCCCTTAAACAAAAGGTAACTAGTTTGAAGTCAAATAGTGTTTTAGAAATTAAAATTTTAAAAAAAGAAGGATATCAGTGTAAAAGGCCTTAAAATAGTTCAAAAAATGTAGCAGGGGATAGTCAACATAACATGAAATTAGTGCAAGAATATACTTCAACAGAGAATAACACAGAAGCAAAGTATCACCAAAAAACAGGAGATGATTCAGAAGAAAAACTGAAGAAAACAGAGAGGCGAGTTGAATTTTTTTGTTTTTGTTTTTTGTTTTTAGCAAACACTAACTGAGACTGTTGGGAGGCAGAACTTCTATTTATAATATTTAATGCTATCTTGTTTTCCCTTAACTTCTTATTTTTGGAGAAACCTTGATCTTACCAAGTTTTATCGCACGTTTATAACTTTGTATACTTATTTACCCCTATTAGCAGCAAGTACTTTCTGCACCAAAATTTCACTGAAATTTTTATCCAAAAAGTGCAGAAATTAAAGAATAATAATTTCCATTATTCTGACCATCATTCCCCAACTTCTCTAGCTATAACCACATACTGGTTAATAAACATGGTTTTAAAGCCATATCAATTCTGTAAGATACATACTCTCTTCATGGGTAATATGTGAAAACAATTTATCCAAAATCTCTAAATCAGCCTCATAATTTACTTCACTATCGTATGCAATGAAGTTATGCATCTTATAATCATGTGCCAAAATCAAATCACTTGAGATAAAAATGTACATTTGAGTGTCATCTACACAATAGTTTTCATAGACTTTTATTTCACCCAGTTCTTTCTTAAATTTATAGTAATATTAAGAGAATTCTATAATCATAATCAGTGATATAGCTAGAGATATTTGCATGCAAAACTGTTCTCTTCAAAGTAAATTTAAAAATTTTTTAATCTGAATATTTAGTCTCATAATTCTAAACCAAAAGAGTAAAATTAAAAAGAAGAAATTTACCTTTTCTGTTCTTGTCTTCTTTTTATATTACAGTACAGAACATCTATATGATCTGACTTCTGAAATTTAAAAAAAAAGGTCTATCACTTAGGAAACATAAAATGTGCACTGGTACATATTTTTTCCCACAGTGTATAATAGTGAATAGGCTGACACAATACTTTTAATTAATCCTTCCAATATTTTGGTGAGACAGATATTATCACTGTGCCCGTTTCACAAAACTCAAACAGAGGTAAGTATCTTCCTTAAAGTCACAGAGCAAGTCCACAGCAGAGCAGTTACCTGAAACTAGATCTGTCTGACTCTCTCTGCGCTACCATCCTGTCTCTCTACGTACTCTGAGGAAACAGGACCAAGCACAAGAAAGATAAGAGAGACACAAAATATAATCCATGTCCTAAAGAGCTTAGAGCTTATGGTTTTACATAAAACAATAAAGACAAGAGAAGTCGAACATGTACAAATAACCTACTACAATGATGTAACTAAGTGTCAAAGCAGAAGAGTCAAAAAGAGCTAAAACAGTTCAAAATATCAACCACCTAAAGAGGAAAGGTACCTAGGAAAACAGGTGGACAAAATAACCATAAATAATAAAGCTTGAGAGATGGGTAAAAGAAGAAGGCATTCTAAGAAACTGAGGATAACTGGTATAAATTCAGCAGAAAGAAAAAAAACAGCCTAGAAAAGAGGGCCTCTTTCAAGGAGGAAGGGAAAACAACAAAAAAAAAAAACTGGATAGTTAAGGTACGAACAAATTTGAGAGAGCAAATTTGAATGGCAAAAAGTGAGTAAAGATTTTCAGCAGAGGAGAAATGGGATGAAATCGGTGTTTTAAGAAGGTTAATACTGCAAAAATAAATAGAAACCTAGCTTAATTATATGAAAACAAGTAAATTCTTAAAACACAATTCTGCATCCCTGGAACTTCCACTACCTTATCTTATACCCACCACAACTACGTAGCTAACCTGGATACGTACATAACTTCAACTTGAATGTGGTAAGTACATTACCACTAACCTATGAATTAGTTTATTGTGTTTAACCTGCGTCACTGTTTCTAATTATTTGTATGACAGTGGAAAGAACTCTGGACTTGGTTCTGTTGCTGTACACAATTATGGGGCCTTGAAAAAGTCACTTAACCTTCTAGATTTCAGTTTCTGAATCTGAAAATGCAAACAATGTATCAGCCTCAGCTACCTCAAAAGGAGACAAATATAACCTTTTGGAGGCTGAGGCAGGCGGATCACTCAAGGTCAGGAGTTTGAGACCATCCTGGCCAACAAGGTAAAACCCTGTCTCTACTAAAAATACAAAAATTAGATAGGCGTGGCAGTGCACGCCTGTAATCCCAGCTACTAAGGAGCCTGAGGCAGGAGAATCGCTTGAACACGGGTGGTAGAAGTTGCAGTGAGCTGAGGTGGCACCACTGCACTCCAGTCCGGGGCAACAGAGCAAGACTCTGTCTCAAAAAAAAAAAAAAAAGACAAATATAACCATATATGTGACAGGATTTAAAAACTGTCTAAATTTATAGCCATGTTGTCTTAATCCCACATGGTAGGGCCTAACAGCACAAGAAATAAAAAACTTGACAAATGGTTTGGTGAGAAGAAAGAAAACAACACTGACTTTCTATTGGCTATGAAAAAGTATAGGAGGAATTTATACCACAAATCCCCTGTCAATTAAAACTTTACTATAAATAACTTTTAGTTAGTTATGGTATCTAAAAACTCACCCGTTTTCTCTTTTCTGATGAAACTGATCTTATAGAAGATGAACTAGTAGAACTTGCTGAGGTTTTTCTCTCTTTCTTGTCCTAAGAATGCCGTAAAGAAAACAAATTTTAAAAAGCACAAAATAAAGCACAGTATACACAGAACTATTTCATTACTAGTATTACGAATCAACATTTACATTCAATAATGAACTTTGGTGGGGAACAATGTTTATGGATACAATAACTTTGGTAAAAGGAAGGGGGATTCAACTAGAAGCCAGAACCCCTAAATGCTCACAAAATAGAGATGAGATAGGATACAGGTGTCAGAGCAGGAAGCCCGCTGACAGCTCAGATAAGGTTGTTGTGAGGTGGCACTGCCATGGTGAGAGTCAGTCTTCTACAACGCAAAACCACACATCCACTTATTTTTCACTGGATTCTGAATTCAACAGACCTAGGACAAACTTGTTTGAAGTACCTACCACATACCAAAGACATTCTAGACAGTGGAGAGAGATGAATGAAAAAATAATAACAGTTCTTCATGAAGGTCAAAATCTAGTACAGGAATTTACAAATAAACAAGTAATATATTTAGTGTGTCAGGTGATGCTATGGAAAAAAATAAAGCAGAGAAAGGAAACAGGAAGGGCTGGGAGTCAGTAAAGCAGAGAAAGGAAACAGGCAGGGCTGGAGTCAGGAGTGGGGAAGATACACCATTTTAAACAGAGTAGTCAAACCCCACTTACGACTTGACATCTGAATGGAGACCTAAATGAAGTGAAGAAACAAACCATTAGAATATTGAGGGAAAGAGTTTTTCAACTCAAAGGGAATGCCAGCAAGGGCAAAGTCCCAGAGGCAGAAACATGCCTGCCTTGTTGTAACAGCAGCAAGGAGGCCATGGAGCAGAAAAGCAAATTATGTCAGGAGAGTGTCGGGGGATGGGATGGGGAGAGGAGGCAGCTTTGTCAACCCTGGTAAGGATTTTGGCTTTTATTCTGGATGAAGTGGAAAAACACTGGAAAGTATTTAGCAGAGGAATAACATGATTGGACTTATATTTTAAGAGGACCACATCAGCTAGTGTGTTGAGAAGACTATAAAGAAGCAAATGCAGAAGCAGGCATGTCATTTTGGAAACCATTATAATAATTTAGGAAAACAAGGTGCTTGGATCATAGACATAACAGTAAAGGAGGCAGTCAGACACTGAACACCAGTATACTTCATTTTATTGTGCCTTGCTTTATTGTACTTCATAGAAAACTGCATTATTTACAAATTGAAGGTTTGTGGCAAGTCCATTAGCACTATTTTTCCAACAGCATGTGCTCACTTCATGTCTCTGTGTCACACTTCAGTAATTCTCATAATATTTCAAATGTTTTCATTGTTGTTATATTGCTATGGGACCTGTGTTCAATGATCTTTAATGTTATTATTATAGTTGCTTTGGGGTGCCACAAACTGCCCATATGAGACGGCAAACTTCACTGATAAATGTTGCGTGTGTTCTGTTTCACCAATCACCCATTCGCCAGTCTCTCTCCCTCTCCTCAGGCTTCCTATTCCCTGAGACACAAGAATATTGAAATTAAGCCTATTAACAACCCAACAATGACCTCTAAGTGTTCAAGTGAAAGGAAGAAGTATAAGTCTCTCACTTTAAATCAAAAGCTAGAACGGATTATGCTGACTGAGGAAGGTATGTCAAAAGCCAACGCAGGCTGAAGGCTAGTCTTGTGCCAAACAATTACACAAGTTATGAATGCAAAGGGAAAGTAAAAGCACTACTCCAGTGAACAAATAAACAATAAGAAAGCAAAACAGCCCTATTACTGATATTGGGCAAGTTTTGAGTGGTTTGGATAGAAAATCAAACCAGCCACAACGTTCCCTTTAGCCAAAGCCTAATCCAGAGCTAGGTCCTAACTCTATTCAACTCTATGAAGGCTGACAGATGTGAGGAAGCTTCAGAAGAAAAGTTGGAAGCTAGCAGAGGTTGGTTCCTGAGGTTTAAGGAATGAAGTAATCTCTGTAACATAAAAGTACAAGGTGAAACAGCAAGTGCTAATGTAGAAGCTACAGCAAGTTATCAAGAAAACCTAGTTGAGATCATTGATGAAAGTGGTTGCTACACTAAACAGATTTTCAACATAGACAGACAGTCTTATATTGAAAGATGATGCCATTTAGGACTTTCATAGCTAGAGAGATGTCAATATCTGGCTTCAATGGACAGGCTGACTCTGGTTAGGGGCTAATGCAATTGGTGACTTTCAGTTGAAGCCAATACTTATCATTCAGAAAATCCTAGGTACCTTAAGAATGATGTTAAATCTGTTCTGCCTGTGTTCTAGAAATGAAACAACAAAGCCTGGATGACAGCACATGTATTTACAGCATGATCTACTGAATACCTTAAGCTCACTGTTGAAACCTACTGTTCAGGAAAAAAAAAAAGATTCCTTTCAAAATATTACTGCTCACTGGTAATGCACCTGGTCACCCAAGAGCTCTGATGGAGATGTACAAAGAGATGAATGTTGTTTTCATGCCTGCTAATGCAACATCTATTCTGCAGTCCATATAGATCAAGGAGTAACTTCAACTTTCACATCTTATTATTTAAAAATTACATTTTGTAAGGCTATATAGCTGCCATAGACAGTGATTCCTCTGATGGATCCAGACAAAGTAAATTGAAAACCTTCTAGAAAGGATTCCCCATTCTAGATGTCATTTAGAACACTCAAGATTCATGGCAGTAGGTCAAAATTGCAACATTAACAGGAGTTTGGAAAAGTCGATTCCAAACCTCATGAATGACTTTGAGCAGATTAAGACTTCAGCGGAGAAAATAACTGCAAGAGAACTAGAATTTGAAGGAGAGGTTGAAAATGTGCCTGAATTGCTACTATCTCATGATAAAACTTTAATGGGGGCCGGGTGAGGACGCTCACGCCTGTAATCCCAGCACTTTGGGAGGCCGAATTGGGCGGATCACAAGGTCAGGAGTTCAAGACCAGCCTGGCCAAAACAGTGAAACCCCATCTCTACTAAAAATATAAAAAAGTTAGCCAGGCATGGTGGCAGGTGCCTGCAGTCCCATCTACTTGGGAGGCTGAGGTAGGAGAATCGCCTGAACCCAGGAGGCAGAGGTTGCAGTGGGCCAAGATCGCACCACTGCACTCCAGCCTGGGCGACACAGTGAGATCTGTTTAAAAAAAAAAAAAAGCTTTAATGGATTAGGAATTGCTTCTTATAAATGAGCAATGAAACTGATTTCTTGAGATTGATTTCTACTCCTGGTGAAGATGCTGTGCACACTGTTGAAACGAGAACAAATGATTAGAATAATATTACATAAACTTAATTGATAAAGCAGTGGTAGGGTTTGAGAGATTAACTCCAATTTTGAAAGTTCTGCTGTGAGTAAAATGTTGTCAAACCAAATTGCACGCTACAGAGAAATCTTTTGTGAAAGGAGAGTCAATGTGGCAAACTTCATCCACAGCACCCCATCCTTCAGTAATCACCACTCTGATCAGTCAGCAGCCATCAACATCAAGGCAAGTCCCTCTAGCAGCAAAGATTATGACTCACTGAAGACTCAAATGATCGTTAGCATTTTTTTAGCAATGAAGTATTTTTTAAATTTATTATTACTACTTTTAGAGATGGGCTCTTGCTCTGTTGCTCAGGCTGATGTGCAGTGGCACGATTCTCAGGCAGGAGGATCCCTTGAGCTTCAAACTCTTGGGCTCAAGGGATCCTCCTGCTTGAGCCTATAGTATTTTTAAATTAACATATGCACTTTTTTTAGACATAATGCCATTGTACACTTAATAGACTACAGCACAGTATAAATGTAATTTTTATACGTACTGGGAAAACAAAAAATTCATGTGACTCACTTTACTGCAATATTTGCTTTACTGCACTGGTCTGGAACTGAACCCAAAATATCTCCAAGGTATGCCTATTACAAAAACAAAGCTCATAGAATTTGCTGATAGGTGCAGGTAGAGCACGATCACAAGGATTTCAGCCTAAGCAACTCAAAGAATGGAATCAGAATTTAGTAAATTGGGAAAACAAAGCCTGGGTACCTGAAAGATTACAGTTTAATAAGATGAGGAGGAACTAGCAAAGGACACTGAGAAGCAGTCACCAATAAGGAGGAAAATCAGGAGAATATGGTACCTCTAAAGCCAGGTGAATTCCGTAGCAAGCAGACTCAGAGAAAAACAAAAAGCTTCATGAAAGTGTTTCGAGGAGAAGGTGTAATCAGCTACATCAAACACTGCTGATATGCCAAGTCAGATGAGGTCTTAAAAATGACCGATGGATTTAGCAATACAGAAACCACTGCTATAGGAGTGATAGAAAGAAAAAGTCTGACTAGAGTAGGTTTAAGAGGGAATGAGGGGTTAATTGCAAACAGCATGCCAGTTAATAACGGCAAATGGAGATGGGAAGTATATAAATTACACAGAGTACTGTATGGCCATGCTTTAGGGTTACCTTTCCAACTATTGCTATACCTACAAGACCAAATTAGTAACCAGAAAGTTAGTAAGTAAGCAAGGAACAAACACCAAAAAGTACACTATCTGGAACTTCACCCAGGTCATGAAAAAGTCATATGAACTAACCTGCTACCACAGAAATCACTTTTTTTGTGAATATTCACCTTTGCCAGATTAGTCTCTCATCTTGGACGTAACACAGCATCAACACTCTTTAATACTGATGATCAACTATCCAGACTATTCAGAGAGTATATAATAAAACCGATTACATGGTTTTTTGTTTGTTTTGCACTTTTGCTTCCTGGAGACAATAGCCAGCTCATTTAATGAGATATCCTAAATTTCATCTACCAAAACACTACTACTTTTTTTCTTTCTTGAGACACGATCTCACTCTGTCAGCCAGACTGGAGTGCAGTGGTACGAACATAGCTCACTTCAGCCTTGGTCTCTGTGGCTCAAGCGATCCTCTTCCCACCTCAGCTTCCTGAGTAGCTGAGAACACAGATGCACACCATCATGTCTTTTTTTTTTTGACAAACAGGGTCTCACCCTGTCGCCTAGGCTGGTCTTAAACTCCTGGGCTCAAGTGGTCCTCCTGCCTCCGCCTCCGAAAGTGCCGAGATTACAGCTATGATTCACCACACTCAGCCCCAAAACACTTCTTAAGGTAGTTTCTGACAGAATAAAGACATGGTAATATGTCTTCCCCACTATTAGCCTCAGCCACATAGCGCTGACCATTCTTGACTGATGAGAATGCAATCCTAGCCAACGGTGAGGAAATTGAAAAAGGAGAAAACGTGGAAAATGGTTCAATGTTGAGTTATTGCTAAGAATGAGGGGATTTAGGGGGCTTAGAATTGAAGTCAGGAATACCTAAGCAAATTACTTACCTCTATATAACTACTCTCTAAGCCTCAGTTTCTTCATCTGTGTAATGGAATAATAGTACCCACCTCATACAGTTGTGAGGAATAAATAAAACAATGCAAGTAAAAAACAGGAAAAGCAAATGACTTTTCCTGGATCAGCTGGGCAGAACAAAATATTTACATAAATCATTATAGTAGTAAGGTGTATTTTTTTTCATTAAACAAAAATATATTGTTAAAAAAGAAATGTATCTGTAGGTCAGTAAATCAAAATTCTTACTTTTTCACCAAAATTGGGTGATGAAGTGGTGGTGTCCTTCCTCTGAGACGTCTCTTTTTTCCCACAGGATTCTTTGCTGGACATCCTGAAAAGCTAACATAAACATTAAAAATACAGTATTTTTTTTGCAATAAAAAAGAAAACAGAAATTTGTCTTCTTTCAGTTACATAAAGATTGGAGTTTTACAAAATGATCACTTTTTTTTTTTTTTTTTTTGAGATGCAGTCTCACTCTGTCGCCCAGGCTGAAGTGCAGTGAGTGGCATGATCTCGGCTCACTGCAACCTCCGCCTACCAGGTTCAAGCAATTCTCCTGCCTCAGTCTCCTGAGTAGCTGAGATTACAGGCATGTGCCCCATGCCCTGCTAATTTTTGTATTTTTAGTAGAGACAGGGTTTCACCATGTTGGTCAGGCTGGTCTCAACCTCCTGACCTTGTGATCCGCCCACCTCCCAAAGTGCTGGGATTACCGGTGTGAGGCACTGCTCCCAGCACTATGATTACTATTTTTTAACCATTCCTAAAATGACAAGATTCTCTTACTGTTCCACTTTTCTTTACTTACATTCTCCTTCAAAATTACCCATTCCTCTCCTTCAGCTTCATCTATCACCTTTCCAGGAAGCAGTCTCAAACCATGCCTTGATCCCTGACTTCTCACATAAGCATCAGATCACCATTTTCAACTGACTCCAGGACTGCTGTATTCTGCACCGCCTACATTTCAAAGCCAATTAGTCATACGTTTCATTTTCCCGAAACACCTTCAGTCATTCATTGAACAAGACTTTGGCAAATCACACATTTTTTTTGAGTCTTGGTGTCATTACTCATAAAATAGATAACCCATCGCACAGGGTTTTTGAGGTACTCAAACAATGGATGTAAAATATATCTTGCGGCCGGGCACCTTGGTTCACTGTAATCCCAACACTTTGGGAGGCCGAGACAGACAGATCACCTGAGGTCAGGAGTTCAACACCAGCACGGCCAACATCATGAAACCTCGTCTTTACTAAAAATACAAAATTAGCCAGGTGTGGTGGTGCATGCCTGTAATCAGAGGCTGAGGGAGGTGAATCACTTGAACCTGGGAGGTGAAGGTTGTAGTGAGTCGAGATCGCACCACTGCACTCCAGCCTGGGTGACAAGTGCAAAACACCATCTCAAAATTAAAAAAACATAAAAAAAAAATATATATATATATATATACACACACATCTTGCATAGGTTGGTACACAGTAAGGTCTACATATATACTTGCTTGTATGGTTGTCTTTCTACTAGACCCTGAGCTCCTTGAGTATGCTGTACCAAAAACCTAGGTGCTCATAAATGCCTACTGAGTGAATAAATGAGTGAATTCTTCTTCCTTGGAATATTAACTCTTTCATTCTGAACCACTTCCAATTCGCTCACTTTAGTTCCTCTGTTCATTTCCCATCCCAGTCTCATTTTTCCAGCCCTGCTGTGGATCAAGTAAATACTGTCAGTGGATGAGAGTATTGTGGGCTATCCCAGAAAAACACTTATGTTTATTCAGACAAATGTTTTATATTTGTACTAGTGTGAAACTCCTGCTGATTTTATGCAAATCAAAACATAAACTAAATGAGGGGAGACTTCCTGTGCTGGCCAGTCTCCTGCTGGATGGCTCCTGATGATTCCTGATGCTTGGTAATCACACATTTACGTAATCCCCTACCACAGTGAATAGGGGTGACCTGTGTAACCAATAAGATATTGCTACATAGTAGTATGTGGCTAAATCATGTAAGACATCATGACTTCTACCTTGTCCCGTCTTGGACTGCTCACTCTAGGGAAAGCCAGAGTGTCATGAGGACACTCAAACAGCCCATGGAAAGGCTTGCAAGAGAAGAACTACTGGCCTTTTGCCAACAACCAGAACCAACTAACGTCCAGGCACATGAGTGCACTACCTATGAAGCTGATGATCCTGCACCCCTAATCAAGTGACATGACAGCAACCCTGGCACATACCTTCACTGCAACCTCATGAGACCTAAAGCCAGATCAACCCAGAAAGTCGTTTCTGAGTTCCTGACCCACAGAAACTGTGGAGTAACAAATGTTTATTGTTGTTTTAAGCTACTATGTTTTGGTATAACTTATGCAGCAGTAATAGATGAATAACATTTTTTTTTAATTCTTCAAACATTGAAGATTCCTTCTTCAGGATGTCTTACAAGCAGAGACCATGCTTAGAAATTCTTAACAAAAATTCCCACAGAATCCACATACCAAAATCTAACCCTTTTAATCTGGTTTCCCGCTGGTATTAAATGACATTAACATACTGAATCCAGCTTTCAGTTAACCATCTAGTCATTTAGAAATAAAAAATCATCATGAACGACAGTAAAAAAAAAAAAAAAGAAAGAAAGAAATGAGAACAAGAATTATTGGATGATGCACAGATATAGTTAGCATATCCGTAAGTTATAGTCAGTGTTATCCCGTTTTTAATTGACTGTTGAGCCATGAGTCAACTATACATTCAGGAATACTAGATAAAAGCTGTGCGGGAAGATCAGTAAAAGGGATTTAGGCCTATAACTCACAGAAGCTTCACGGGGATAATCTGTTCCCACTAAACTGGGGAGAGGTTAAACGCACATACACACCCCTCCATATATATAGTTCTTAAACTACAGGGGGAGGAGTTAACTTCCAGTTAGTGCTTCCAAGTGCCAAATAATGATGCTCTCTCTTCCCCGGGGTTCTGAAACAAGTAGGTAACAAATAGACCAAGAAGACTGGCGTTTATCAACTTCATTAACTAAGAAAAGCTAACTGCAAGCGCGCATCTTGTTCTTGAGACTAAATTGGGCTTCCCTCTCCTGCCCTGCTGCCTAGAAGGTTCGGACCAAGCCCAAGCAGAGGAGCCAGAAAGTTCACGTTTTTCTCTTTCCTGTCCCAGTGGATTTATCGGGGGGACAGAAGAAAGGAACGAGACAGCCTCGAATGTCAAGTAGGCACTAAGAGTGAAGCAGAGAGAAGTATGGGGGACAGGGGACTCACTAGCATATGCTTTGGGGATCTGAGACGCATCAAAATCAAATGCCCCGAAGCTCTACTCACTCAGAGCTCTGGTTACTAAAAGCCTGAAAACAAGGCAAAATAGAGCAAAATAACTAATTTCTATCCACTGGCCACACCGCAGAACTGCTGATATTGGCAACAGGAAGACTAAAGCAAAAATAAAAACAAAGGAAAACAGCGTTCAGGTCACAGTGTAGATGAGGGTGCGAAATGAAAAACAGACCCTAATTCCAAGCCAGCTGGAAGGACAGGCAAGCTCGTCAGCTGCTAGTAAACCGCCGCGGCCCGCGGGCTCCGCACGAAGCGACCAGACCCCAACACCGGGCAAGGGGCAGCCCCGGAGGCAAGCCGGGCCAGAACCACACCCTCCACCGAGCTGGCTCGTCCCCGGATCCGCCCACAGAGTCGCCCCGCCCAGGTCCGGGTGACTCCTGAGTGCCCAGCCCGGCCGGCCGCCCACCGGCCAGGATACTTGGGGCGGGGGACGAGCGGGAACCTGCCCAGCAAAACGTTAACGCACCCCCCGCCAAGTTCCTACCTTACCAGCCCCGGCTGCTGTGGCGACTCCGAAGCCCCAGGCCAAAGGAGAGGGACCCCCCACCCCCCGACACACCCCGCCCCACCAACCGTACGCCCGCTGGGAAACGTAGTTCTGCGCCCGGATCCAGACTGCCTACCCACCGCTCCGCAGCTTTTGCTTAGATTCGCATTTACTTCCTGCAAGGCTTGATCACCGACCCCGCCCCAGGCTGCGCAGTGTACTCTGGGTGCTGTAGTCTTTGTTGGGTCTGGTGGTTGGCCGGTGGGAAGGAGACGCACAGTAGAAACTGAACCCTCTTACCCAATTGGACGCCGTCCCCAGTACGCTTCTGCGCAGTTTGTGGTGGTGTCGTAACGCCTCGGGGAAAGGGAAGCGGACTGCATCTGGAGTCGCTGCTTCTGGCTTTGTATTTTCTGCTAACAGGATTTGGTCACTGGTTCTTCATCTTTTGTCTGTTGCACGCATCCCGCCCTCCCCATTTGCTTCCCTACTCCTTGGATCCAGCCCTGTGGGCATTCACGTCAGTTCTCTGACCCCGCCGTGAGCCCCGCTCCGGGTCCCCGGGCGGGCCTGGCACGGAGGCGGTAACTATGGAGAATATGGCGGAGGAGGAGCTGCTGCCCCTGGAGAAGGAGGAGGTGGAGGTGGCCCAGGTCCAGGTCCAGGTCCCGACCCCGGCCCGGGACTCGGCTGGGGTCCCAGCTCCGGCCCCGGATTCGGCTCTGGACTCGGCTCCGACTCCGGCCTCGGCTCCAGCCCCAGCCCCTGCCCTGGCCCAGGCTCCGGCCCTGTCCCCGTCCCTAGCCTCTGCCCCTGAGGAGGCTAAAAGCAGTAAGTGCAGGAGGCCCAGATCTTTCTGCCGCAGAAGAGAGAAAGTGCGCCTTGCTGGGAAGTAGGGGAGACCCTTCTTCACCGGGATGGTTTTTATGGGGCAAGGCAGGTTTAGGAAAATGGAGGGGAGGGAAGAGAGGCCCGTGTAGCGGCTAAAGCAAGGGTACAGAGTGGGAGACGGCATCTTCATAAGCCTCGAGGATGTCACGGTGAGGGATATGCGGAGGGCAGGAATGCTGCAGATAGAAGGAAATAATGAGGTTAAGGGCTTTTTCGTAAAAGGGAATCTTTTTAAGGTACAAAAATAGGAAGTTACACATAATTTGGTAGTTTCCCACAGTCCAGTCTACCGTGGTTAACTAAGTTCTTTCAAATGTGACATAGTAACCGAGGCAACCTGTTTACGGTAGTAGATCCTAGCTGCCAACATTTATAAACCATTACTGTCAACTAGCTTTTCTGCTTCGACATACACAAGGAGATGAGTTTTTCTCATTTCAGTTTTTTTTCCGCCTATGGGCAGCTTGCTTCCGAAGAGATTTTGAGGCTGAGTAGTAGTTTAGGAAAGAATCGACTAAATTTATGGACGTTTTCACCCATACATAAATACCAATTGAGTTTTGTACTCCATTCCATCAGAAATAGACTGCTGAGAATTAATGGCCCATATTATTGTGCTTCTCAATGTGCCTGCATGTTTTCTAAGTGGTGGTTTATTGGACCATATAGGAACTTAAAAGATTGATGAGTAACACTTTCTTAAGGATCTTCTAACATTTTAAAATGTAAGGTCTAAGAAAGACAATGTAAGTTGTTTTAACATTTAGTTTGTGGTCGTAAATTGACCTTTATGTGCTTTCTGAATTGGAATTTAAAATAATCTTTAATTCATTATTTTTCCTACTTCTAGGCCGGTTTTGAGTTTAATATTTATAAAACATTGGATATAGATAGGATTATTTTGCAGTTTTGAAACAACATACATATTGTTATAGATTTCAGAGTAGGGCTAATCACAGGAAAGACAAAAGCCAGGATGCTTCAGGTAAGCCCCTTCTCATCATATAAGATTAGAGCTTGTAGGTACAAAATAAAGCCAGTTGTTTCTTCAGGTACAGTGGGTAGGGATAGGGGAAGTATGGGGAGCTGAGGGGGTTCTAGTCTCCAAAGTAGCCTCCTACCTCACTTCCAGGTTGTATTTGTTTATATTAGTCGGAAGTGGTTCAGCAGCTTTAGGAAATACATGCATTCTCCACCTCGCCACCATCAAAAATATGTTAAACATAGTAAAGACTTATCTATATATTCCAAAATTTACAAATATGTAATTTGAGGAATGCATACCGTATGGGAAACTGAAAATGCATTAGTAGGACAAATATGTAATGATTGAGAAGTCTGAAATGCATTAGAATTAATACATATATTAATCACATTTTAAAAATTATTTTTAGTTGGTCTAATTAGTCCTTTGAAATCAGTCATAAGTAAGATGAAGGTAACCTATCTGAAATAGAATTGAAAATTGAGGAAAAGTAATAGAAGAAGTTGTAAAAGACCCTCCTCGCATCTTGGAGACATCTAATTTAACAAGAGGTTTGCCTGTTGACTTCTGGATTAATAGTGTGTTACAAAAAGCAGATTGAGTATTTTGCATACAGATTGTCTGATACATATTGTCTTAAACCAGAAGGTGATGTCAGAGATGTTTATAGGCATATCATGAATTTTTAGATCTTCAAGAGTTTCTTTGGTAGTGGACCACAGGATTTTTAGTTTTCTAACTTAAACTCCTTTCTCTTATTTTGTGTTATTTAATAGAATAATTTCAATAGGCACGTCTTTATTGATTGCTGTTTATCTTGTTTCACATACACAGATCTTTGAACTCTGGAACTGAAAGCCTTTATGGTTACAAGTTAGATAGGTTAGTGTGTACACACGGATTCATTTCTGGAATGTTACTGTCTGACCTAGCAAAAGATTTTTATGAAAGATGAAAAAGTTCTACCCGTTTATAGAAACTATATCTCATTATAACTCATTTGACCAGTATCTAATATAAAAAATTAACCAATATTGTTTGTTGCTGCTTTAAAAATAAAGTGAATAACCAGGCACAAGCCTATACCCCCAGATACTCAGGAGGCTGAGGCAGAAGTATTGCTTGAGCCCAGGAGTTTGAGGCTGCACTGAGCTATGATTGAGCCACTACATTCCGTGGAGGCTGGGTGACAGAGCAAGACACCATCTCTAAATAATAATCATATGAAAAATTGCCCTTTAATAAATTTGAGCAGGAATGTCTGATAGTGCTGAATTGGATTCCAAAATTATTAACACAGTGTGCTACTACATCCAAAAAGTCTAACGATTTTTTTAACTTCTTGTTTAACAAACTTTAGTGCTGCCTGTCTGCAAATTACTGCATTAGGCACTTGGCCATCAGAAAGATGAGCAAGAAATAAGCCTTGTCTTCCTGTTGCTTATTTGTGGGGAAAGCAAACAAGGACACAAATTATACAAATGGGTAAACAAATGAACTGATAGTGAAGCTCGGAGAGAAGTAGGCAAGATGATGCTAATATCAAGAATTGAATTTTAAAGTCTCAAGGTTTTAAATTGTATAACCTAATAACATAATGTTACAGGGCCCTGTGGTTTATCCCACCATCTCCTGTCTCCTTGGGCTCTTTACCTGTCAGTTTCTCCTAATCTTAATATATATTCAGTCCCCACTTTGTAATTGTTCCTTTCCCTTGGAATGCACATATATTCAGGTTCCCCATACTTTAAAAAAAGCAAGTTACAGTATCATTCATTTCCTTTTTTATACCATCAAACTTCTCAAAAAAAGAAAAACTAATTTTCTGTATTTCCTTTCCCCTTCCAATTCTGTTTCTACTCCGAAACACCTCACTGAACCTGCTTTCTTAAAGGTCACCAGACTTGCTTTCTTGATCTCTACAACTGTTTGTGATACTTTGTTGAACGTTTGCGTTTATAGACTCTTCTCCCTTGGCTTCTGCATTATCTTGACTCACCTTACCATTTATTCTTTCTGAATCTACTTTCCTGATTCCTTCTACTTAATTTTTCTTATAAATATCTACATCTCTCATACCGCACTACCAGATTTTATTTATCTATAATAATCAGTAGCGGGTTCAGCAACATTGAGAAATGTATCCACTACCCACCCCAATCAGAACGTGTTAAACATATTTTAGACTTATGCATGTTATTTCCAAATTTACAAGCATTTTAATTTGAAGAGTGTGTAATGCTTGAGAAACCTGAAAATGCATTAGTGGGACAAATATGTAATGATTGAGAAATCTGAAATGCATTAGAATTAAAATATAAATCACTGTTTAAAATTAATTTTATATAGCCTACTTGTTTGAAATCAGTCATAACTGGATAAGATTGGGTCGTGGCTTTTTCTCCTATTTTTCACACTTTTTTTCTTAGACTTTCTTATTTATTCTCATAGTTTCACCTAACGTGTTACTTACGATTTGTATCTCCAGAATCCCTCCTGAGCTCCAAAAACAAATCGCCAGCTGCCTATTGTACATTATTACTGGAATACCGTTCCAGTAGTACATCAAACACACTATGTCAAAAACTACATTTTCCTTTCTCTTTTCCTTTCTGCCAGAAGAGTTTCTTCTATCTTGTTTGCTTAATAGTACCATTATTCTCAACCATATAAACTCAAAATCTTAGAATCATCTTTGATTTTATCCTTCACCTTTACTTCTCATATCCCAAGTTCTGTTGCTTTTTTTTTTTTTTTTTTACCTTTTATTCTGTTTCTTCCCATTGCTAATTTTCTCTGTTACTGATCTTTGGTGTTACTGGTGAGATAACCTCCTGAAATTCATTCAGATTGTATAATTCACTTCCTCAAAAACCTGCGGAGACTTACCATTACCTGAAGAGTAAAGTTCAAACTAACTTGCATAGAATTTATGCTTTCCTTGGTCTGTACTGCATCTTTGGCTGCATACATTTCTACTGACTCTGTCCCCCCAAATATACCACATTCCAACCAAGGGTGGGGTGGCATGGTTGTATGTTTTATACCACATGCATTTGTTCATGAGGTTACTTCAGTTTATGAGGCCAGTTAGCAAATCTCTACTTACTGAAATTCTATTCATACCTAAGTCTCAGTCAAGTGGCACTTCAATAAAGACATTCTCAGAGTAACTTGTTAGAATTAATTGTTCCTTCTTCTGTATGCCTGCATCATATGACATCTAGTGTTCATTTCATCCTATCTCATATGATAGAAGTTGACATATTGCCTTTTCCCACCGGATTGAAAGTTCTTTGAAGATAGAAAACATGGCTTACGTTTCCTTCTTCAGTATTTTGTATAAGAGAGAAACATTTTTCATAGAATTATTTTGACTAATTAGATTAAATTTTCAAACTAAATTTATACAATGGGGTTTCCCCCAACTTTTCATTCTGAAGCACACTTGTTATTTTATAAACCAAGTTGTGGCAATATTCCCCATCTAGGTCCATAACACTGTGTTATAGGAAATAAACTTCTATATGACATGATCAATAAAAATGGAACTAGAATACAAACTGTTAAAGCATAATCTTCTCATTTTTTTTTTTTTTTTTTTTTTCAGAGAGACACATCTCAATTCAAAGGCAGCTTCCTGATCTAGAGAAGTTAGCTTTTGTAACTGAAGGAAATTTTGACTCTGCCAGCTCATTGGACTCAGATAATCTTGATGCAGGTATTTCCATGTTTGAGTTTTTTTTTTTTTTCTTAATTTCTAATAATTTATCATCTTTGCATTCACGAAAATAAGTTTGGTAAGAGTAGACTTGTTTATTCTTACTGAACTAGGGCAGTGGTAAAATACAGTTTTTTATTTAGGAAATTGTCAGCCTCTTATGTGCAAACTTGCTATGGAAATAAGTTATTTTACAACTCCTCAAGACAATTACAGTTTCACAGATGTCTAAGGGCTGTCTGAATTCAGCAAGTTAGGAATTGCATTTGGCTACAAGTAACAGACGTCCCAAAAAACAGTGTCTTAAAAGGTTAATATCCTGCCAGGTAAATGAAGTCCCAAGATAGGCAATTTAGGGCTCATGTGAGAGTCCCGCATTATCAGTGCCCCATACTGCTCTCTTTCTGCTCTACTCTCAGTGCTTGGTTTGCAGCCTCAAGATCACTGACTACTTGGTTTTTTTGAAGTAGGCAGTTTAAAAATAAAAATTGTACATATACTGTATTACACTATATGTGAAAGATATTTGTTGGGTTAAAAATTATTAATATGAGCTGACAGGTATGATAAGAAAAAGATTACTAAATGTGTTGTTATTGATTCTTGCTGTATATTTTATTGTTTTAAACCTGAATTTGAAATTTAATTCTTTCATCTATACTATCAAAGTTTTTATTTGAGATACATTATATTTCTAATTAAGACATTTTGATGATACATAATCTTTTTGAGAATATGTTAATAAACAAGGAAGAACTTATAAATTCAGTAATGGATACGGTGACTGTAACTATGTGCCCAGTCTCAGAACAGCAGTTATATCAGATCCCATCTATTCCTTCCACTTCCTTCTTCCATTTTTCTAACTCCACATATTAACTGTTTTTGTTGCTGCCAGTTTAGTAGAGGAATACCACAGCAGATACTTTTGCTCTTTGTCCAATTCCTATCCTTTTGGGAGTGTAACTGCTGTCCTTTCAGCTGTCCAAAATACAGAGTGATGCTCTCAGTGGCAGAAAATTTGGCCAGAAGGATATCATACAGTTTATCACTTCTTCAACCTCTTTGTTCCCAGTAACAACAAACACATCAGCTAGCCACAGAGAGGAAAATTTTAGGGTGAAAAAACAACCACTGATCATGTGCTACAACAATTACTGCGAACTATCTCCTGGGTCAAGAGTAATGACTTCTCCCTAAAGTTAACAAAGACTTTAAGAAGTAGGAGGGGGAGACCCCATTAACCTCTTTGTAGCTGAATCCAGGCATTAATAACTAGAATATTCTGTGGTTTACTGATTCTTTTTTCTTTTTAAGGCAACAGACAGGCTTGTCCATTGTGCCCTAAGGAAAAATTCAGAGCTTGTAATAGCCATAAGCTTCGTCGTCACCTCCAGAATTTACACTGGAAAGTCTCAGTTGAATTTGAAGGTTAGTATTTTTGTGCTGGCAAAGAAGTAATATATATGAAATTCAACATTTATTACCAGTTTTGGCATTTTATCATGAATATAATCAAATATTTTCAGTTTAAAATGTGAGGGGTTTAATGCCCTCATTTCTAATGTATTTAATAAAACACCATATAGCTTTATAGGCAGTAGAGATCTATATGACACAGTTTAGTTCAGCAAACATTTATTATGCATCTGTTGTATACTGAGTACTCTGGCCCTAGGAGTCCATTTTGCTTCTTGAACAATGTTTTAATAAGTTTTCCTTTTATTTTACACATATTTTGGAAGGTATAGTACATAGTAAAACAAGAAAATAAAATAATTTGTATGAATATTGGAAAATACAAGATAATATCTCTTTTTCTGCTGATGGCTTAAAAAAACTACTAGAGTTAAGAGAATTCAGAATGGTGGTGGGATACAAGATAATTCAGAAATCATAGCCATTTTCTACTTCAGATAAATGGAAACAAACATCAGTTATAATATAAAAATGACACAATTTGAGGGAATAAGTTCAACAAGTTGACTCATGATGAAAAGAATAAAATCAAAGGACAGAAAACGAGAACTTTTCAAGTTAAAGGGCTTCCTAAGTGAATTATGTGAGTTATTATAGCATTTTTGGGAAAAGATCTGACAACATCTTTTAAAATTAAAAATACACATATCCATCCACCACTCAGTTCCTCTGCTAGGAGTGCCTTAGAAGTAAAAGAATTGAGGTTGGACACAGTGGCTCATACCTGTAATCTGAGCACTTTGCAAGGCTGAGGCAGGAAGATCACTTGCGGCCATAAGTTCAAGACCAGCCTGAGCAACACAGTAAGACCCTGTCTCTATAAAAAGTAAAAAAATTAACCAGGCAAGGTGGCCTGTGCCTGTAGTCCCCACTGCTAGAGAGGCTCAGGTGGTAGGGTTGCTTGAGTCCAGAAGCTTGAGTCTGCAGTGCCATAATTGTGCCACTGTACTCCAGCCTGGGCAACAGAGTGAGACTCTGTTTCTTAACAAAAAAAAAAAGACGAAGAAGTAAAAGAATCAACAGGCACAGATAAATGTAGAAGGATATTCATTGCAATATTGGTAACAAAAACTTAGAATTAAAAGAGATGATTGAATAAATTATGGTACATACCATGAAATATTACGTAACCATTGAAATGAGTATATTAGATATATACCAGGTAACTTAGAAGTATTTCCATGGTCAACTACTAATGAAAACAGCAATATATAGGGAAGGTGTTATAATGTTCCATTTGGATAAAACAAAAAGTCTCACCCTCAAAAGAAACCTAAGTATCAATCTTAAACATATATACGTTTATATTTGTATATGATTATGTGAGCACAGAAATTGTAAAGTATGGTTGGAGTGTCAACCAGCCTTGATAAAGCAGCTAGTAAGAGACACCCAGGAAAGAAGTCAGAACTATGCTGGAACTATTTTGTTAGTAGTACTGCTAAAAAGATTATCACTAGTTGTTTAGGGAAAGGGGAATTAGAGCTAATTTGGGGGCCATCCTGTCTTTTAAGTTTAATTCTATATAAGAATGTATGATAAACCGGCCAGGCGCAGTGGCTCAAGCCTATAATCCCAGCACTTTGGGAGGCCGAGACGGCAGATCACAAGGTCAGGAGATCGAGACCATCCTGGCTAACACGGTAAAACCCCATCTCTACTAAAAAATACAAAAAACTAGCCGGGCGAGGTGGCGGGCGCCTGTAGTCCCAGCTACTTGGGAGGCTGAGGCAGGAGAATGGCGTAAACCTGGGAGGCGGGGCTTGCAGTGAGCTGAGATCCAGCCACTCTCCAGCCTGGGTGACAGAGCAAGACTCTGTCTCAAAAAAAAAAAAAAAAAGAATGTATGATAAACCATACTGTCTTCTTATGAAAAAAAAAAGCTCTCATTTCAATTAAAAGGATCTCTTTCATATTCTTTACTTAGATTATTGTGTTTTTTGTTTGTTTTTTGTGGGTTTTTTTGAGATGGAGTCTCACTCTGTTGCCCAGGCTGGAGTGCAGTGGTGCAATCTCGACTCACCGCAACCTTCGCCTCCTGGGTTCAAGCAGTTCTCCTGCCTCAGCCTCCTGAGTAAATGGGATTACGGGCATGTGTCACCACACCCGGCTAATTTTTGTATATTTAGTAGAGACGGGGTTTCACCATGTTGGTCAAGCTGGTCTCAAACTCCTGACCTTGTGATCCGCCCACCCCAGCCCCCGAAAGTGCCGGGTTTACAGGCACAAGCCACCGCCTCCAGCCTCACTTAGGTCATTGTTTAGCCTTTAGGTTTGGTCTCCCTCCTCCAAGTTACTCTCTTTTCTTAAATAGTTTCTTGTAGTATTTCTTTACTTATTCATGGATGTGGGTCTCTCATGTACATTAGACTGTTGGGTTCTTTCACATGGTATTGATCTGGTAGATGGTGAAGATATGATAGTTTTTTTGTCTTGGTGAGCAGGTTTCAAAGTAGTTGACAAATAATTGAAGGTAGAAACAACAAGATCTGCTGAAGGAATGGATGTGAGATGTGAGAGAACGAGCCAAGAATGCTTGGGTTTGGGACTTGAGCAAGTAGAGAAATGGAGTTGGCCTTTACTGAGCTGGAGAAGAGTGCATTAGGATCAAGTGTGGGAAAGAAGGCCAGAACCAGAAATTTTGGAATTTAAAGGATGGGATGCATCTAAGTGGAGATGTCAGGTAGCCCATAGGTTATATGAATCTGGAGTTCAGGAAGAATATGAGGCAAAAGACATGCATTTGGGAGTTGCCAGAAGGCAGATGGTATTTAAAGCCATAAGATCAGATAAGTAACTAAAAGAGTACATATTGATGGAAAAAAGAAGTCATCCAGAACTAAATCTTGGAGCACTTCAGCATATGCAAGTAAGAAATGATCTGATCTGAGGTATAAGAAAAAAGGCATTAGAGATGACTTACAGGCTTTGAGTTAAGAGCAACTGTAAGGCATTATCGTTTAAAAAAAGGAAAGAGACCTGACGTAAGATAAATTATCAGTTTAGTCTTGACAAGTAGGTTTTGAGATGCTGACTAGATAATCAGTTACATATCCTTAATAGGCAATTGGAAATAGGGATCTGGCTCTTAGGAGTGAATTAGTAACTAGAGCTATAATTTGGGATTCCTTTAATTGGAATCGTGAAAGGAGCTTAAGTTGCCAAGGAAATGAGAAAAAAGTCCCTTAGCCACCCAAGCCTATGGAATATCTACATTTTAGGGCATGAGAGAAGGAAGAGGACCTGTAAAGAAGATGAAGAAGGGTGGGAAGAACACCAAGATAGTACCATGTCATAGATGAAGAAGGGTCTGTATAATGGCAAATATATCAATAGCATGAGGCAAAGATGAAGCCTAAGAAAAAGTCAAGGTGGCAGAGAATAGGATAAAGCTGAGTCCCAGAGACACTAAACGACTAATCCAAGATAAAACAGATAGTCATGGTGGAACCAGAATTCAAACCTGGATCCCTCTGTATGTGTGTATATAGATACATATACGTAAGTATGTATACATACACATGTATCTCATGCATAACAATTGTATAAACTAAAGCAATCTCATTTGAATAATTATGACATTACAAATATAAGATTAATTCCAATTCTTATAAAACTTGCTTATAATTTTTGATAATTGAATATTTAATGAATAGTGACATGATAACCAGCTGTTCTTTATTCTAGGTTACAGGATGTGCATCTGTCACTTACCTTGTCGACCAGTGAAACCAAACATTATTGGAGAACAGGTGATCAGATATTAGATTGTTTTATTTTTAAATGTAGGCCTTTTTAAAGAAAGCGTAGTTTTTACTTACTGTGGAACTAAAATGTGTATGTTCAGCAGTGTAGTTTACTCTAAAATTCTGTGTCTGAGTCCTTTCAGATTATCATAATAGGAAAACTATCATAGTGTGAAACTGTCATAGTATAAAAAAAATTGCTATATTGAAGTTCTCATTTTATAATTTTTAGTTTAAGTCAGATAAATTGCTTCTTTGTGTTCAAAATGAAAATTAACTCATTTACTAATTTTGGAATGGAAAATTTAGAGAGTAGTTTTTTCTCTTAAAATTTTGATCGTGGAATAGAAGCTTCAATTTCTGTGATTTAGTAAATGTCTTAGTGGGTTTTGATTTCATTCATCTTCTCCAAATCCTTCCTTTTAGGTTCAATCTTAGAGAATCAAGAAACTTTCTGAAATCTTAGTAACTTTTTAAAAAATACATGTGTTTTATTTTTAGGGTAGATTTGACCTAAGGGAAATACAAACTATAAAATTTTTTAGTGACACTATCCTGAATGCATATTCGCGTAATGAGTTCTCATTATTAAATTTTATTTTGAGTCACTAAAAGCAGTATAGTGTTGACAAAAAGGAAAATATTCTGTAAGTAGTAGTCAAAACAGTTTCTGGTCCATCAACCTAGTCCAAGTCCATATTTGAATATGATAATCACAGTACCACAAGGAACCTTGGGTAATGTGCTTGACGGTTTTCTATTTGCTGTAAGGTCCCAAGTAAAAAGGAGGTAGCAGCACTAAGAGTAAAAGGCATCAAAACTAGGAAAGAGCCACTGAAGCAGTCTTTTTGTTCTCAGCTAAAGGAGAAATTATGAAGTGAGAAATTTTTTACTTAGAAAAGTACGCTTCTAATTATGTCTCTTAACATTCAGTGGGGTACTGGAGCTGGCTCAAATTTTCAGAAATCTTTCAAGCTGGTTGTTTAGTATGGCCACCATTAAAAATTAAGTTATATAAACCTAAAAATGAATGAGTTATATTAAAAAATAAAGATAACGAATATTCACCTTTATCATTGTTCTGCTGCATTTTAATATTATCTGTGCACTTACAGTTATTTACATCTATTGTGTCTGCTGGGTGGCAGTGCTCTGTAATGGTATAATAATGCACATCTCTTCCTAAATTCACATTCAGTGATGTTACACTGATAACTTAAAATCTATGAGAGTTGTAGCTTGAAATTGGCTATGGCAGAGTATTTATGCCACAGAAATCTGCAAATACTACAAATCGGGGCTTTATTTTCCTGGAGAGCCAGTTAATAAACATTTACCAGCACACCACTTCTAACATTACGCCATTTTTAAATGCAACTTATAGAAAATACAATTATTTTCTGATTGGAATGAATGGGAAAAGCTAGGAAATTAAATTTCTGGCCTATTGTAAAGTAAGGTTTAAAAGTATTTATAAATACAGGTAAGGAAATTAAGATCCTTTCAAAGTCACATGGCAAAATTAAAATTATCTTCTATACCATTAAATCCAAGACATTAATATACTTAAATTTGCAAACTTATACTTCGATTTCGTTGTCTTAGTAACTTACTTAAATTAAATACTCTGTTTGATAGATATCCAATAAAATGGGAGCCCATTATCATTGTATCATTTGTTCAGCAACAATCACCAGAAGAACTGATATGCTAGGACATGTTAGGCGCCATATGAATAAAGGAGAGACTAAATCTAGTTATATTGGAGGTAAGTTGAGCAATCTCATTAACATATTACTATGTAAATCCTTACATAATGGTCCAGTTATTATTTTCAGACATCAGGCAGATAAAATAATGCTGATTTAACCAAATGATTTAATTCACTAGTCCATTACATCAGATTTTGGTTTCTTTCTGTAAGGTCTCCAAAACCTTATATATATATATTATATATATGTTTTAACATTCTCAACATATATATTTAGTAAATGTTGTAGAAAAAGTAAGTGACACTCAAGTGACTATAGATATTTTAATGAAAGATTATAGAATTGTCTTCCCAGTGACAGCTTTTATACCCTTAACTGTCGTGTATGTATTGTTGGAAAACACTAGAAAAAAAGATACAGTGAAATAAAGACTATTAGTGACATGAAATTATTAATAGCTTGTTACTACTTAGAGAGCCCTTCTCAAGAATTAAATTAAGCACTAATGGCCCAAAGCGTGTATTATATGTAATGAATAACTTGTCTATGTCTAGAATGGCACTATGTACCATTCCTTTAAGAACTGCAAAGAAATAGTCACTGAATTAATTTCTATAAAGCTTGATTTTCTCACAGAACCTAAATTGAGAAAGGCTGATCTTGTGAGGTATGTGACATACCTCCTCACTGGGTAGAAAAGGATATGTAACACAGTGCTAGGGAAAGATACTATTATTTGGCATTTTAGAAAGAAATATATAGTTGCCATTTAGTTAACATTCTGACTGTAATGTTATCAAGAAATCCAAACATAAAGGATCTCAACTCTCTGACACATCACATATCTCATTTCTTAAATATTTAAAACATATACGCATATAAACACATCAATATTTCATCAGTTTATAGCAAAACGATTCTAACATATTAAATGTAAAATCATTTTTTCATTATAGCCATTTCAATGCAATTTGTGACTTGAAATCATTATGAGAAAATATTCTGAAGTCTCCCATGTTCAGGAAATAGAGTGATTCTTAGTAAGCCTTGCTAGCTAATGGAATGTAGCCATATGGAGATACTCATTTTCTAACAATTATACCATAGTAAAATATATGTAGCAAACAATGTAGTGTTTGATGAAACACAAAGGTGTTTTAGGATTTTGTGCTTTCCTAGGGTGATTGTTCTTAGGTATCATAATACAGATGTATTGATGTGCTAGACAGTCAAGATAGTAAATTAACTTTCATTAGTGAGATGTTTAACTGAGTGTTACTCTTTTGCAGAGAGTGCTGAATGAATCAGTTCTTTGGTTTTGGTTTTTTTACATCTGCCCAACCATTTGCATTAACACAAAATAATATAAAGTTATTTTTCAAAATGTATGTTGTTTTAGATGTTTAGAATTATTTTGTGTTTTCTTGGAAGTCTTTTGTTTGGAATTATTTTGTGTTGCCCTGGAAATCTTTTCTTTTTTCTGTGTTAGCTTCCACTGCTAAACCACCTAAGGAAATTTTAAAAGAGGCAGACACGGATGTACAAGTTTGTCCCAACTATTCTATACCTCAGAAAACAGATTCCTATTTTAATCCCAAAATGAAACTAAATCGGTAAGCTAAATTGAAAATAGGGTTATGGGATGTTTCAAATTATTGTAAATGTACCTTCTCTTAACCTTTATGTTCTAATATGTTAAAATTTAGAACTAGGTGCAGAATAAAAATCATCTATCTTAACATTTTTCACAGAAGGATTGTTTCTTTTTTTCTACCAAGCCAATGTCTTTATTAGAGAATAAAATAGGCCTAACTTTATATAATTACTGAACAAGCTGGTACTTTTGTGAGCAAGTTTTGTTTATAAATAAATAAATACTTATTAATAGAATCCAACTGGATTCATAGTTTAATTTCATGTATTTTTAGTTCTTATTGTATTAGGAATATGTTTTTAGGTCTCCTTCTGAAATAGTTTGTAAGTAACTTGGGACTTGAATTCACTATTCTTAAATGAAATAAAATCTATGATGGTGAAGCATGGTAAAGTTAAGTTATTTCAGATTATGATTTCCTTCTAGGCAGCTAATATTCTGTACATTGGCTGCTTTGGCTGAGGAACGAAAACCCTTGGAATGTCTAGATGCTTTTGGAGCCACTGGTAAGTGAGGATACTTTTTTAGAACCACATTTTATTTATTCGATTTTACAGTATCTTTTCTTAGAAAATGTATATGGGTAGTGATGTAAAAAATTAAAGATCCAAGACAAAATTTTTAATTTTTTTTTGTGAAAAATTTTAAATATATATTAAGGAGTATAGTAAGTGAGTCCTGTGTATCCATCGCTTACTTCAGAAATTAGTGGTTCATGCTCAGTCGTTTTATCATTGTCTTCATACCTCATGTCATAGTCTTTTGATATCCATTAATTTGAAACAAATAACAGATACATCGTTTCATCTGTATTTCAGTTGAATCTCTAAAAGGTAAAGATTTTTAAAAAATAAAACCACTATACTATCATACTTTAAAAAATTAAGAATAATTCTTTAATATAAATTGTTTAGATATGCCCAATTATCTCATAATATCTTTTAAAAATCAAATCAGAATGCAGACAAAAACTGTATTTCAATTGTTTGGTATGTCTAAGTCTCTTTTAAATCTGTGGTTCCTTCTATCATTTTCTGTGTGTGTGATAATTATTTGTTGACTTAACATGTCTTTTGACCTATAGAGTTTCCCGCAGTCTAGATTTTTCCTGATTGTATTGTTATGGTTCATATAACGTGTTCTTCTATCTCCTGTATTTTTGTAAATTGGCCATTTGATTAGATTCAAATACAGTTTTTTGTTTGTTTGTTTTGTTTTGTTCTTTGTTTTGCAGTAATACTTGTTTGCTGCAATCAGGCAGCACCTGATGTCTGGTTGTGTCTCTTTTTTGTGTTGTGATGATCACTGCCTAGCCTTTAGACAGTGGAATAAAGTGAAATTTTAAACATTGAGAATATTTTTCTCAAAAGACTTAATAGTAGAGAAAAGAAAATAGAAACAGTAGAAAATTTCTAAAAAGCCTCTGTACCCAATCCAAGTCTTTCTTCATAAAGATGATAGGAATACACTTTTGGGGAGTTTGTGCCAAAAGAGTGAAAGCATTAGTTAGCTCTCCTTCCTAAACTCTCCTCAGGGAAAAGTAGTGGTTAAAAGCGTAAAACTCTCCTCATGGAAAAGTAGTGGTTAAAAGCATGGACTGCAGAACCAGACTGCCTGATTTCAAATCCCAGCTTTATCACTTGATAATTGTATGACCACAGGAAATTGTGCCTCAGTTTGCTCATCTACTCAAAGAGGAGACTTCTGCTACCACCGTGATGATCAGCATTAGTACTGTCTCAGTATAAATGTGGTAAAAGTGATGAGGTGATTTTTCTGATTATTTCCCAAGTCACTTGGATTTGAAATTTGAATCATGTTTTTACTCCTTGTTTTCCTGTTACTCTTCCCATATCTACTCAGCCACCAGGTCTGTTCTAATTTTTCTTTTCCAATATAGCTAACATTTTCCATTCCATATCCACCAATTTAATGATTTCATAGCAAGCCTATTTCAGTAGCCTCTAAATAGTACCCTTGTTTCCAGTCATTTCTCTCCTCCAATTTGTCTTGCCTGTTACTGCTAAACAGCTATTCCTCTGAAGCACCACATTGTTACTTACCAATCAAAAGAGTCATTCATCTTTATTGCCTAGAGTCCAAAGTTCTCAGACTACATTTAATATCTTCCATATCTGATTCTAACCTGCTTGTCCAAATTTATTTCTCAGTATTTTTCACCATATCCTTTTACTTTACTCTTTTGAGACAAGAGTTTCGCTCTGTCACCCAGGCTGGAGTGCAGTGATGCCATCTATCTTGGTTCGCTGCAACCTCTGCCTCCCGGGTTCAAGCACTTCTCCTGCCTCAGCTTCCCGAGTAGCTGAGATTACAGGCGCCTACCACCACGCCTGGTTGATTTTTGTATTTTTAGTAGAGACAGGACTTCGCCATGTTGGCCAAGCTGGTCTCAAACTCCTGACCTCAGGTGATCCACCTGCCTCAGCCTCCCAAAGTGCTGGGATTACAGGCGTGAGCCACTGCACCCAGCCTCTTTACTCTTCTATAAATCTGAAGTCATTAAAGCTAATATCTAAGGAATATATTTCCAGCCTCTTCTTTTAATGTGCCTTTGTAAACTTAGATCAGGTCTGGAGCAGTCATTGTGCATGTTTTGCCATTCCTAAAATGAGGATGTGAGAACTTACCTCACAAGCGTGTTGTGAAAATATGAAAAATACATATCTATGAAGTCCATAACACATGGTATTTTTCCATTTCTGAGACACGTGTATGGAGAAGATGGTCAGTATTTCCAATACGTAAGGGGTTTACTAATCTGTGTTGGCTAGGCTTGTGTTGCCATCTCTCATTTTGTAATGAATGTCCCTTATGACTTTAGTAGATAGGGAAAAACTGTGAAAAGGGGCACTTTTGGTCTTCCTTTTAGATGATTAGAAATTCTTCCTAATCATTTGCTTACAAATTTGGTTTTTTGGTTTTGTTTTGTTTTTGAGATAGGGTCTCAGCTTTGAGATAGGGTCTTGGCACCATCTCGGCTCACTGCAGTCTGGACCTCCTAGGCTCGGGTGATCTTCCCACCTCATCCTCCAGAAAGCAGCTGGGACCACAAGCGTGCGCCACCATGCCCAGCTAATTTTTGTGTTTTTCTGTAGAGATAGGGTTTTGCTATGTTGCCCACACTGGTCTCAAAATCCTGGACTCAAGTGATCCACCCGCCTCAGCCTCGCAAAGTGCAGAGATTACATGTGTGAGCCATCACACCCGGCCACAATTTTTTCTTTTTTTTTTTTTTTTTAATTCACAACAGTGTTACGCAGTGTTTGAAAAGTGTTAGTCTAGAAAAGTTTTTCATATTTTGGTCCATGATGGTAAACTTCAGCAGAAGGAATTCCAACTTCTCATCCTCCCTTCAAGCAGAGTAATCCCATTTGTATAAAGTATTCCATGGTCAGAAAAAAAGCAAAAAAGAAAACATTTTCCACTATTTAACAAACTAAAAAAAATACATATTGTATTATACAAGGATCATAAAAAAGGTTTATAAGAAGTATTAGTGAAAATCTGTTAGACATATTTTTAGTTATAACCTTTCTTGAGAAGCTTTGTGGTAAGAAAGAATAAGATTCATGAAAACATTAAATTTTGAAATAATTTGTTACTTATAAAACTGTGTGTTGTCATTATACTGTTTTTATTCTTTAAAATTATTATTATTATAAAACTCATTTTCTTCCCCATTTTTCCTAAGGGATAATGGGATTGCAGTGGGCAAAACATCTTGGAAATGCAGTCAAAGTTACAATCAATGACTTGAATGAAAACTCTGTGACACTGATTCAGGAAAACTGCCATTTAAACAAATTGAAAGTGGTGGTGGACAGTAAGGAAAAGGAAAAGAGTGATGATATTCTTGAAGAAGGAGAGAAAAATATTGGTAATATTAAGGTGACCAAAATGGATGCCAATGTACTGATGCATTTGAGATCTTTTGATTTCATGTAAGTAGAAAAAGACTTGCCATGTCACTTTCTAAACTTATCTGGAATTTTGGGGACGAGTGGTAACTAAAAATTAAGACAGTTTGTTGTTTGTTTTTTTAAATTAATGCCATTTTTTGGCCTAAGGTATGCAGTATGAAAATTTTCTAGTATTTGAAATAAAATGCCTGGGCATGTCACTTTTCCTCTAACCGAAATTTATATTTACATGTCTCATACATCATACTATCATTTTATTACTTAATTTCAAAACAGAATTATGTACTTAAAATGGATTTGCAACGTCCTTTTAAATTCATGGAATTTTATAATTAGAAATAATTACAATGGTATAATTTTTGTTATTAATATGACTTTAAAATATATCTATATGCTTTCTGATTTTAGACATCTAGACCCTTTTGGAACATCAGTGAATTATCTAGATTCTGCATTCAGAAATATAAGAAACCTTGGCATAGTGTCAGTGACTTCTACAGATATCAGTTCTTTATATGCCAAGGCACAGCATGTTGCCCGGCGTCACTACGGATGTAACATTGTCCGAACTGAATATTACAAGGAACTAGCAGCCAGAATTGTTGTAGCTGCAGTGGCAAGGTACCAAATCGCCAACGGTGTACTTAGTGTGTTTTAGTATTTGATAAAAAGAGATAATATTACAAGAAGTACTTATTACTCAAAACATGCACAAAATATAAATCCTGTATTCCTTATCTGTAATACTGGTTTCTAATTTTACGTGGTATCTGTTGTAATGTTATTTAAAAGCTTATGCCTGAAATACTCAGTTTACTCTCCAATTAAAATGTTATTGAAATAAAGTAATAAGAAAGAAAAGATTAAAGTGAAAGTTAATTTCCAGTTTATTTGAACAATATAGGATAAAGGATAGCAATATGAAAGGAAAAGCAAAAATTGTTTTGTTTTATTTTTTCACCGTGTTGCCCAGGATGAAACAAGCCTCCTGGCCAACATGGTGAAACCTCGTCTCTACTAAAAATACAAAAATTAGCTGGGCATGGTGGTACACACCTGTAATCGCAGCTCCGATTACAGGTTGAGGCACTAGAAGCACTTGAACCCAGGAGCCAGATGCTGCAGTGAGCCAAGGTTGCTCCACTGCACTCCAGCCTGGGCAACAGAGTGAGACTCTGCCTGAGAAAGAAACAGTCATTTCTTTTATATCCTTTCTATTTTATCTTCTTTATTTATATAGTTTGAATAAAATGATGGCTTACAAACTTGATTCTCCAAAATCATCTTACAAAATGGGAAGTTCTCTCCATTTCTCACCAGGATTTCCAAACAGAATTTGAAAACAGTTATTTTTAAAAGGGTGACTTTTTTGGAGCACTTACAATATGCAGATTATGCTGGAATAATATAATATAAATGGACATTGTGAATATAGATAATGGATGATCAGCTAGCTCACTTGCCAGCCCTAATACTAGTTTCAGAGCATTTAAGTGGAAATTTGTACCTCAGCATAAATACAGATTATTAGACTTCATAGACCTTCAGGGTTGTTTCTAATTACCTGAAAACTGATGTTTACTTTATGCATGCTAAGGACTTACTGCACATGCTTAAAAATGTTTATAATGTAGTATCAGCAAATTCAGAGTAATATATATATATAAATTAAATTTAGTATGTGACTGCAGAGTACATAAATGGTATATAGTCGAGCTTAATCCAAAAAGGCTAGAAAATTAATGGTGGAAAAGACTTTGACTATTCTTTTTTCACTCAATTTTCAGTAGCTAGGATACTCTCCTGCATATAGTCATTACTCAATAAATATATACTGTTTTGAAGAAGATTTTATAGGAAATAAAATAGATAAAAAGGAAGAAATGTGGTGGTGATGATAAGAAACAAAGTAAAAATGAGTGAAAATCAAAAAATATTGCCCTATTGAAGGATATCATAAGGGAAAATATCTAGAAACTGAAGACCCTCCCAAGCATCTTTTATTTCCTGTGCTTCAATTTCTGTAAAAGTTATAGTAATGATCTTTTAAAAGCACTGCTATTGAGAATTGAATTTTTCTTGATGTCCCATAACTTACCCATAGTCTATTGTCCAGGTTAATATTTGTCAGTATAATGCCAAACAAGGGAAAATGATAAGCCCACAAAATAACCTTAAAAAATTTATTATAGAGCTGCAGCCCGATGCAACAAAGGCATAGAAGTACTGTTTGCAGTGGCTCTGGAACATTTTGTGTTGGTAGTTGTGAGAGTTTTGAGGGGACCTACTTCAGCAGATGAAACAGCCAAGAAGATTCAGTACCTGATCCATTGTCAGTGGTGTGAAGAGAGAATTTTTCAGAAGGATGGTAATATGGTAGAAGGTAAATTCAAGTTATATATTATGTTTAATTTATCTATAATCCTCCACTGAATAAGCCTTTATCACATCCCTAATTATACATATTATTGTCCTTTGATTTTAAAGATTACAGTGCTAACTTTGTTATTTCCTATACTGGATTTCCTTTCGTCAACAGACAAGACATTCCTGTGAGTTTATTAAAGTTATTTACTCATGCTGTACAGTGTATGCTTTCTAGTTCTGCCTTCTATCGAAACATCTAGAAATAACTTAGTTTCCATTCTGAACTAATTTTAGGAACGTAAGTCAGATTACCTTTTTTCCAGACTATTAGAAATCATTAATTTTATAAAAATAATTTTTCATGTTTCTGGCTATGTATAAAAGCCATCAGTTATAAAATGCATTCAATAAACATTTATTGAGCCTCTACTATATGCCAGGCCTGGGGATGGGAAACAAGGAAAAAGCTGTAGTTTATGCCTTCGTAAAGCTGTTTCTGTTTGTTTCAGTTCTGGGACATGGAAACAGTTGCTTATTGTTTTGTGTTAGGTTCTTGGTATTTTTTAATACGAATTTTTGAGTTTAGCACTTACTATGTTAAGTTGCAGATTTTTTTCTCATTTTGTCAATTTTTTTTTTTTAATCTGTCTTGCAGAAGTTTTTCATTGCTAATTGAATGTTTATATAGTCTGGATTTTGCCTGTAGTTAGAAAGAGCTTTCCTATTCCTAGACTATTCAAAGTAGATTAGGTTGTATTGAATAGTACACCTTTCCTCCACTGATTTGAGAATACCTTCTTTATGTTATACTAAAATTCCCATGGATTTGAGTTTGTTTCTAGATTTTCTATTCTGTTCCAGTGGTTGGATGTTTATTCATACACGTCTATCATACTGTTTTGACTACGGAAGCTTTTCAGTATCGTTTAATATCTGTAATGGCAATCCCTACTCAGAGCTCTTTGTTTTCAGTGTTCCTGTATTGATCTTTTGTTAACCCCTTAATATAAAAGTAAATAATAACCCAGTTGGCATATTATTTTGATCACATTAAATTGGGGAGAATAGATACTGTGATTTTTGAAGCTTCCTACAAATATAATATGCTTTTCATTTGTTCAAGTACTTTAGTATAATGTTAACTGGTAGTGGTAATAGAGGGCATTCTGTCATGTTCCTTACTTTTGGTTTCCTCTAGTGCTTTCTATTTTTTTTATTTTTTTTCTGATGGAGTCTTGCTCTGTTACTCAGGCTGGAGTTCAGTTGTGCAATCTCGGCCCACTGCAACCTCTGCTTCCCAGGCTCAAGTAGTTCTCCTGCCTCAGCCTCCCAAGTACCTGGGACTACAGGCGTACACCACCACACCCAGCTACTTTTTGCATTTTTAGTAGAGACAGGGTTTCACCATGTTTGCTGGCTGGTCTGAAACTCCTGACCTCTAGTAATCTGCCCACCTCATCCTCCCAAAGTGCTGGGATTACAGGCATGAGCCTCTGCACCCAGCCTCTAGTGCTTTCTGATTCAAGCATAATACTGGCTTTTCATCTGCAATACGTATGATTTATCACATTAAGGAAGAATACTTCATTTCCATTTTTATTGTATTTTGTCAAGATGTTGAATTTTGTCATAATGCATGTTCAGCATCTGTGGAGATGATTATATGGTTTTTCTCTTTAGGCTTACTAATTTGATTAATTGTAATAGAAGGTTCCAATATAGAACCAAACTGGATTTTGTAGAATAAACTATTGTCAGGTAGTATTTTTTTAATATGTTGCTATATTTTATTTGCTAATTTTTAAAGGATTTTTTGTTTCAGTATTTATAAATGAGATAGTATATAGTTTTGTAGCATAATTTTAGGTGGGCTTTGATCTATCACTTTATACTCCCTTCAAAAATAATTTGGAATGCTTCCCTTTTTTCAATTCTTGGAATTGAAAACTGATTTTTTTTAAAAAACTAGTTCTTAAGAACTAGTTTAACTAGTATTGGAATTATGTGTTCCTTAAAGGTTTAGTAATATTCACCTAGCATTTCTGTTTTATTTACATAGGGTTGAGCTAAGTGTTGTCTAATAATTCCTTTTAATCTCCTTAGTTCCTATGGTCATAGTCCCCTTATGTACTTTAATTTATTTATTCTTTCTTCCATTTTTCTTGACTAGATAAGAGGCTAGTTTATATATTTTATTGTAATTGTTTTCTTTTTTTTTTTTTTTTGTGACAGTCTTGTTCTGTCGCCCAGGCTGGAGTGCAGTGGCGCGATCTCGGCTTACTGCAACTTCCGTCTCCCGGGTTCAAGCAGTTTTCCTGCCTCAGCCTCCCAAGTAGCTGTGACTACAGGCGCACGGCACCATGCCTGGCTAATTTTTTCTATTTTAGTAGAGACAGGGTTTCACCATGTTGCCCAGGCTGGTCGCGAACTCCTGAGCTCAGGCAATCCGCCCACCTTGGCCTCCCAAAGCGCTAGGATTACAAGCGTGAGCCATCGCGCACAGCCTGTTTATTTTTCTTAATGTCTACTTTTAGTAGTAAATATGTATATACTTCTGTAATTCGGATTTATCAGTTCTAAGTAATATCCTTTGGCTCCTTGATATCACAAATGATAATTAGCTTCCTGTTTTCCATTTTTCCCTTCCTAATTTTTGTTTGTTACACCAACTCTATGTTATTAGAATGTGTAACACTTAACATTCCGTTTTGCCAGATTAATCTCTACATATAGAAATATTCTGTGTATGTCATCATTCTTTTTGCCGTAATTTCTATAGTCATCTCTTATTTGGTTAAATTTAACTTTCTCAGTTTACTCAATAGAGCTCATGAGAAAAATACTACTTTGTTTCCTTCATGTTCAAAGCTTTTCTTTCCCCAAAGCATGTCCAATAGCCTGTATACTTAAAGAGTCTAAAGAATTTGAGTGCCTTATAGAAGTTCTTATAATTTTTCCTTCTTATATATGTGACATTAATCAAACATTTTAAAGAATATTTGACTTGATAAGTGATAACTATAAAGCAATGATTTGTTTTTGCATTTTATTTGGAATCATACAGAACTTAGAATAAACAAGTATGTCCTACAAAGAAATCATCTCATTCAGAATTTTTATCAATTTGTAATACATAGTTTAAAAAGTCAAATAGCTGGGTGCAGTGGCTCACGCCTGTAATCCCAGCACTTTGGGAGGCTAGGGTGGACGGACCACCTGAGGTCAGGAGTTCGAAACTGACCAACATGGTGAAACCCTGTCTCTACTAAAAGTACAAAAATTAGCTGGGCATGGTGGCAGGCACCTGTAATCCTGGCTACTCAGGAGGCTGAGGCAGGAGAATCACCACTTGAACCCAGGAGGCAGAGGTTGCAGTGAGCTGAGATCATGCCACTGCACTCCAGCCTGGGTGACAGAGCAAGACTCCATCTCAAAAAAAGAAAGAAAAGTCAAATAGTTCCATAAGTCTTATTAATAAAAATAATAATCTCTGCCTGACCCCCTAAACAGTTAAAATCTCACAGCTGTTTCTTCTAATGTTTACATTCATATTTCTAAATAACATGTTTATAATGCATCTAACTTCTTTCCATGGAAAAAGAGTATTTGGCTTTTTAAACCAATCCAGTCACATGCATGCTTTTCCCCTCTCCACTTTGGACTACATCAATATTTAGTGTTTGCGTTTTTATAAATAGATAAATACTGTTTGCAAATTTTATTTGCTATCTATTGCTGTGTAACAAATCACTCCAAAATTATTGGCTTTAAACAACATTTACTATCCCATAGTTGCTATAAGTCAAGAATCTAGGCATGGCTTAGCTGGGTCCACTAGCTTGGGGTCTCTCACAAGGCCACAGATCAAGGTGTTGGTCAGTGGTGTGTGCCCTTAGTCCCAGCTACTTGGGAGGCTGAGGCAGGAGGATCACTTGAACCCAGTAGTTCAGGCTGCAGTGAGCTGTGGTTATACCACTGCACTCCAGCATGGGTGACAGACCAAGATGCCATCTCTTAAAAAAAAAAAAAGCAAGTCAGAAGAACCAGAGAGTGAGTGAGTGCCAGCAAGATAGAAGAGGTCTTTTGTAACCTAATCTCAAAGTAATACTCCATTACTTTTGCCATATTCTAGTTGTTAGAAATTTGTCTCTAAAACCAGTGGGTACTCAGGGGAAGGATATTACATAAGGATATGAATACCAAGAGGCAGGGATTATTGCTGATCATTTGGGAAGGCTGCTACAGCACAGATAAACCATATGAATCTGAGCATGGTGGCTCATACCTGTAATCCCAGCACTTCAGGAGCCAAGGTAGGATTGCCTGAGGTCAGGAGTTCAAGACCAGCCTGAGCAACATAGCAAGACCCTGTCTCTAGAAAAATAAAAATAAAAGCTGATTCATATAATATGCTATAATAATGTTTCCTTTCTTATACAATTCTTTGGTAACTCTGGAATTAATACTTACTATGCCTGTTACCTTTTTAAAAAAAATACTTTTTATAATCCATCCCTAAACTCTTTGCTACATTTTCAATGCTTCTTTCTGCATAGTTAAGCACATTAGGTAATCTTTGGCTATAAATTTCACTCCCCTGGAGACAGCCCTCGTGTTGTAGTTTGGATTGTTTGTTTTCTGTATCTGCTGAAATCTGTTGTCCAAGGGCTTCTATTTAACCATCATCCTGGAAATTTTCTTTGACTTTCTTTTTGTGATAAATCTCGTATCGCAGATCCTTTGTATTTTCCCACTTTCCTTGTTTTACTTCTTCATTTTGAGTGGACACTTTTTCCTATAGACTGCGGAGAAGTGTTGCATGGCTAGGTACAGAATTCTAGGATGGAAATCATTTTTTCCTCAAAATGTTCAAGGTATTATTCCATTGTCTTCTAGCTTCCAATGAGAAGTCTGCTGCTGTTTTTGTCTAGTCTGTTATATTATTTTTTCTCCGAATGCTCTTAAAATATCTCTTCTAAGAAAACCCAATATTCCAAAATAATTTTGAGATAATATGTGTATGAATTCATCTTTTTAAATTCATTTTACTGGATAATATCTGAGTTTATTTATTTATTTATTTATTTATTTATTTATTTGAGGTGGAATCTCACTCAGTCACCCAGGCTGGAGTGCAGTGGCACAATCTCAACTCACTGCAACCTTCACCTCCTAGGTTCAAGCAGTTCTCATGACTCAGCCTCCTGAGTAGCTGGGATTACAGGCACATGCCACCACGCTCAGCTAACTTTTGTATTTTTTAGTAGAGACAGGCTCTCATCATGTTGGCCAGGCTGGTCTCGAACTCCTGATCTCAAGTGATCCACCCTCCTTGACCTCCCAAAGTGCTGGGATTACAGGCATGAACCATTGCACCTAGCCTCTGAGTTCTTTTAAGTCAGAAACTTGAGCTCTTCAGCTCTGATAAATTTTGGGGTCAAGGGAGGTAATTTTTTCTTTTTCTGTTTCTTTTTTTTTAAGACAGAGTCTCGCTCTGTTGTCCAGGCTGGAGTGCAATGGTGCGATCTTGGCTCACTGTAACCTCTGCCTCCCAGGTTCAAGCGATTCTCCTGCCTCAGCTTACTGAGTAGCTGGGACTACAGGCCTGTGCCACCACTCCCAGCTAATTTTTGTATGTTTAGTAGTGACAGGGTTTCAGTATGTTTGTCAGGCTGGTCTCAATCTCCTGACCTCAAGTGATCTGCCTACCTCATCTCCCCAGAGTGCTAGGATTACAGGCATGAGCCACCACACCTGGCCCTTGAGGGGTGTTATTTCTTTGACAAGTTTTGCCTTTCAAATTGTATCTGTTGTCTTCTTTCAGGAACTCTGTTTAGTTTATATTTTGGATCTTCTAAATTAATCCTCTAATTTTTAAAAATATCTATACTGTTCATCTCTTTGACAAAGTTCTAGTTTCTACTTTATACTTTTTCCTTAATTTTTATTTTTCAACTCTTATTTAAATTTCTGTCATATTTTGTTCATTTCTAAGAGTTATTTTATATTTTTTTCACTGTTCTTTTTTTTTATTTAGGCTAGTCAAGTGATTATTGTTCCTTTTTTAATAGTGTCATATTATTGTTTCAGGGATACAAAATCTCTTACCTTTCTAAGAATTGATTATACTTGGGTATATTTTATATTTAGGGGAGAATAGGGGTTGTTTGTTTTATGTTGTTGCTGTTTTGTTGTTCAGTTCGCCTGTTTTTTAACTTTCTTTTTCTGTTTTGTAGTTTTGTTCTCTGTTATGATAGATCTCAAATGTCTTATGGTCTTCGGTTGTCCACAGTGAAAAATTGTTTTGAAGCACTTGGGGCAGAGCTTATAAACCAACAGATTTGGCCAGGCATAGTGGCTCATGCCTGTAATCCCAGCACTTTGGGAGGCCGAGGCAGGCAGATCGTGAGGTCAGGAGATCGAGACCATCCTGGCTACACGGTGAAACCCCGTCTGTACTAAAAATACAAAAAATTAGCCGGGCATGGTGGCAGGCGCCTGTAGTCCCAGCTACTCAGGAGGCTGAGGCGGGAGACTGGAGTGAACCCGGGAGGGCGGAGCTTGCAGTGAGCCGAGATCGCACCACTCCACTCCAACCTAGGTGACAGAGCGAGACTCCGTCTCAAAATAAAAATAAAAATAAACCAATGGATTTTACTGTGATAAGATACCAGTCTGCTTTTTTTAGTAAGACACCCCCAAATGCCAACAAGTATATATAAATCTTTTCTCTTGGATTGGTAAATTTTTCCAGAGAGGAATCAACCAATCTTTTAGCAGCCCTGGGAGAGCCACACTGGGGACAGAGACTGGAAAGCAGATTTTTACTGAATCCCTCTGTTTTCAGACATCTCACTCTCAACTGTAACTAAAACTAATGGTTTCATATCCTCAGTAGCTTAGCCTCACCAAAGATTAACTTCATCTTTTGGAATGTGGAAGACACAGAAGCTTGATTGTATTAAAGAAGATCTGGAGTTTTAACTGAACCCTTTAAAAAGTTGTAACCAGACCTCTTTTTTGCAATACCTCTCTACAGTCATCTTCAGAGACAGTCATTACCCTCCGTTTTCAAACCGTTGCAGGGTCCCACAACACTAAGGAACTTTGTGTTTTGTTGGTTGCCCATCTATCCATTTCAGGCTTACGCTTTAGATTTTTCTGGTCTGATAATTAGTTTCCCCATTGTGTATGTGATACCTGCTTCTGAAATTTTATTGGCATCTCTCATCTTTTGTTACCTCCTCTCCCATTTTATTTATTCTTGTAGTTTAATTTTTGTTCCTTGCTGTCATTTAAGCGTTAAGAAACAGCAGAGATAGAGTGCATGTTTAATCTATTGCATTTAAATAAAAGTCTCCGAATACTTTTTAATTCCTCATCTGGTATTGCCATCCTCGCTTATATACCGGTAACATGGAAATACTAGTTTTCTTTCTTCTTTACCGCTTCATTATTTGCTGCTGGTAACTTGAATTGATAGCCTTGGCCCTCAGAGAGGAAATTTGCTGATGCTAATTTAGATCTGAGAAATCCTAGCAAAGAGGCTTGGGAAAAGACAGGTTTGTATGATAAGATTATTTTGCAAAGTGCATGAAGATACAAGCTGATTAATAATTCATTTATGCTGTCTGCCTGTGGTAAGTGGGTGTAGCTGACAACTATAGTATAAATTGCCATCTTGAATTGGATGATGCCTGCTTATAAGTATTTGTAGTTTAGTGATGTAATGGTTCAAGAGAAGACTTCTTAAGTGTACTCATATTTGTAGACCATAGTTCTCAAAAAAACTTAGATCAGTGCTAACCACACCCTTTCATCAAGGCTTAGAGTTAAATAATACTGAAAAGTAGACCTAGGAGCAGTGAAGGACACTTTTAAGTAAATGTAAAATAAGATCTCATAACTATGCATTATACCAATAATTGTATTGAATAGCAGAGTGATATTATCAGCTAGCAAGAGGCTATTGACCTGTGTTCCTGCCACTGTTTTTTGGTTCTTTTTTTTTTTTTTTTTTTTTGTTTTTTTTTTTTTTTTATGCTTGGCTATTTTTTTTTTTTTTTGGTTCTTTTTTTTTGAGGGGGGGTTTTATCCTGTTGCTCAGGCTGGTCTTGGAACTCCTGAGCTTAAGTGATCCGCCCGTCTCGGCCTCCCAAAGTGCTGGGATTACAGGCTTGAGCCACCGCGCCCTGCCAGCCTGTTACCTTTTTAAAAAAAATACTTTTTATAATCCATCCCTAAACTCTTTGCTACATTTTCAATGCTTCTTTCTGCATAGTTAAGCACATTAGGTAATCTTTGGCTATAAATTTCACTCCCCTGGAGACAGCCCTCGTGTTGTAGTTTGGATTGTTTGTTTTCTGTATCTGCTGAAATCTGTTGTCCAAGGGCTTCTATTTAACCATCATCCTGGAAATTTTCTTTGACTTTCTTTTTGTGATAAATCTCGTATCGCAGATCCTTTGTATTTTCCCACTTTCCTTGTTTTACTTCTTCATTTTGAGTGGACACTTTTTCCTATAGACTGCGGAGAAGTGTTGCATGGCTAGGTACAGAATTCTAGGATGGAAATCATTTTTTCCTCAAAATGTTCAAGGTATTATTCCATTGTCTTCTAGCTTCCAATGAGAAGTCTGCTGCTGTTTTTGTCTAGTCTGTTATATTATTTTTTCTCCGAATGCTCTTAAAATATCTCTTCTAAGAAAACCCAATATTCCAAAATAATTTTGAGATAATATGTGTATGAATTCATCTTTTTAAATTCATTTTACTGGATAATATCTGAGTTTATTTATTTATTTATTTATTTATTTATTTATTTGAGGTGGAATCTCACTCAGTCACCCAGGCTGGAGTGCAGTGGCACAATCTCAACTCACTGCAACCTTCACCTCCTAGGTTCAAGCAGTTCTCATGACTCAGCCTCCTGAGTAGCTGGGATTACAGGCACATGCCACCACGCTCAGCTAACTTTTGTATTTTTTAGTAGAGACAGGCT
>NW_012114400.1:1644832-1660267 GCF_000951035.1 Colobus angolensis palliatus | reverse complement strand
GGGATTACAGGCTTGAGCCACCGCGCCTGGCCTGTTCTTTGGTTCTGAATATATCTGGGACTGATTGATCAGATCAGTTCATTCCAAGAAAGTGCATGATCAACCCAGGAGTGGCCTGGAGTGGAGGAAATTAGTTGGAGAATTTCTGATATAAAATGACTGTGTGAGCCTTGAGTGCATTTAAAAGTTCCATAGTCAAATATTAGCCCATTTTGAAAACTCAGAATAGTGCTAGTATCTCCCCAATTTCCTTGTGATTATATCAGGCCTCTCATTCATTGCTTTTTAAACCAAATTAGATTCTAGCCTACATTTGAAGGCTGAATATGAATCAAGCATAAGGAATAGAGCAATTCATTTTCTTTCCAAATTCAGAAGAGTTAACTTACGAGAAATATCTATCTACATTTTGATTGGGATGTTGGTTATGTGGGTGTATATATTTGTTAAAACTCATCAACCATTTTATATAAAATATATATATTTTATTGCACATAAATTATATCTTAATCAGTTAGTTTTGAAATATGAATCTCTTGTAAACTTTGTAAGACTTTCCTTCTTTATATTATGTCATGTAGTATAGTAAGTAAATATCAGTTACACCTCTAATAAGCCATTTGACATGAATTTCCACAACCTCTCTCAAGCTTTAATCCTCTGATCTGTATAATTGAGATTTTAACATACCTACTTCAGAGAGTTGTAAGGACTTAAATTTAAAAAAAAATATGTGTGTGTGCGTATATATGTACATATATATGCATACATAAAATATATAAAAATATGTGTGTGCGTGTGTATATATGTACACACATATATAGGCATACATAAAATACTTAGCATAATACCTGGCACATAGTAGATCCTCAGTATATAGTAGCTGCAAATTATTATTAATATAATATATTAATATAACAATTACTACTATTTGTATTAGTCACTTCTCCTTTGACTTCTCCTTTTATTATCTTTTTACAGAAAACCCATATAGACAGCTGCCTTGTAACTGTCATGGAAGCATGCCTGGAAAGACAGCAATAGAACTTGGACCTCTGTGGTATGTGACCAGCCATAAGAACATACTAAAATTTCATTTATTGAGTGATTAATTGCTGATTTATGTGTGGTAAAAAACACATTTAAATTCAATTGTTAAGTCTAGGCAAATAATTATGACTCTTCTCCTCCTATGAACCCGAGGTGTTTAATATTTTGAGATTTTTCTCTACCGTTATTCTCTCTAGTTTGTGACAGAACTAAGAGGCAATGGAGATAAAAGAGAAGCCTGGATGATCTGGAAACTAGATAATTCATTTCTGAATAGTAAGAAAGAAGCTTTTTAAAATTGATCATTGTAGATCTAGCATGTGATTTTTAAATGATCACAATAACTTTTTATAGAAGAGCCAACTCATGTAAAAGGTCCTAGAAGAATTAGTTTTAAGTGAGAAAGGCATGTGAAAGTGTCTGCCTTTGTTGTAAGTAAAGTTATTTAGATGGTACACAATTTGAAATATTTAATGTGTATATGCTTTTGCATCATTGGTAACAGCTAATTGTACCTTAAAGTTGAATTGGGTTTTTTTTGTTTGTTTGAGACGGAGTCTCGCTCGTTTCCCAGGCTGGAGTGCAGTGGCACAATCTCGACTCACTGCAACCTCCCCCTCCCAGGTTAAAGCGATTCTCCTGCCTCAGCCTCCTGAGTAGCTGGGATTACAGGCACCCACCACCACACCTGGCTAATTTTTGTACTTTTATTAGAGACTGGGTTTCGCCATGTTTGCCAGGCTTTTCTCAAACTCCTGATCTCAGGTGGTTTGCCTGCCTCGGCCTCCCAAAGTACTAGGATTACAGGTGTGAGCCACCACGCCCGGCCGAATTATTTTTAATCAGAATCCTTACCTTAAGTTTGTTACTAGAGATTCTTTTTTTTTTTGAGACAGTTTCGCTCTTGTTGCCCAGGCTGGAGTGCAATGGCGCTATCTCGGCTCACCGCAACCTCTGCCTCCCAGGTTCAAGCAATTTTCCTACCTCAGCCTCCTGAGTAGCCAGGATTACAGGCATGTGCCACCATGCCCAGCTAATTTTGTATTTTTTTAGTAGAGACCAGGTTTCTCCATGTTGGTCAGGCTGATATCGAACTCCCAACCTCAAGTGATCCGCCTGCCTTGGCCTCCCAAAGTGCTGGGGATTACAGGCATGAGCTACTGCACCCGGCCAAGATTCTTATAGAAATTCAAGATTCCTAACAACATTGTGACAAGAATTGCAAATTTCTTCTCATTACTTTATAAGGTCAAGGCTTAAGCACCTACTAAATCTAGAAATCGACCCAAATGGGAAATGTCTTTGTGCTGATGCTCATTATTTTATCTTCATCTTATTAAATACTTGTAGATTGAGAAAGACCTAGCCAACCCTACCTTCTAGTTCTTCTAAAACTAGTTCTCACCTATAGCATCTGCTACACATTGATCCTACTCACTGATTCAGAACTGAGGAAATTAAAAATAGCAGGTTACTGGATCCAGAAGGAAGATTTCTAGCCTAACTGCCTTATTTTACACATGAGGAAACTATTTTTTAAGTGCTTGCTAAAACTGACCAAAAAAATTCATACCACAGCCAAGGCTAGAACTTAGGTTTTCTGACTCCCAGGACTGAATTCTTTTTTTATTTTTTATTTTTGAGACAGAGTCCCCAGAGCCCCACTTTGTTGCCCAGGCTGAAGTACAATGGTGTGATCTTGGCTTACTGCAACCTCCGCCTTTTGGGTTCAAGCGATTCTCCTGACTCAGCCTCCCGAGTAGCTGGGACTACAGGCGTGTGCCACTGCACCCAGCTAATTTTTGTATTTTTAATAGAGAGGGGGTTTCACTATGTTGGCCAGGCTGGTCTTGAACTCCTGACTCCGCCCACCTCAGCCTCCTGAAGTGCTGGGATTACAGGCGTCAGCCACCACGCCCAGCCTGAATTCTTAATAAAACCTTATGATTTCCACATGAAAGCTATTGTGTTCATGTCTTTACACTCATGAGAATACCTTCCCCCTCTCTACCACCTCCAATTCAAATTGTACTTTCTTTTTGAAGTCTCTCCTTAGTGCTTCAACCCAATATAATCTCTAAATTCTCTTTAGTGTATCTTCTATTGATCACATATTTGATAATTTAAGATCATATATTCTTTCATATATATTTGCTAACCCTAACAATAGTAACTACCATACATTGAGGATATAGAGAGAAGTTTTATTTTTGGCCAGGCACGGTGGCTCACGCCTGTAATTTCAGCACTTTGGGAGGCTGAGGCAGGAGAATGGCGTGAACCCAGGAGGCAGAGTTTGCAGTGGGCCAAGATTGCACCACTGCACTCTAGCCTGGGCAACAGAGCGTGACTCTGTCTCAAAAAAGAAAAAGAAGTTTTATTTTACATTTCATGATGAGGAATATAAGACTCAAAAGTAGTAATTACTCAAGATTATATAGCTAGCCCAGCACAGTTGCACATATCTATAGTCCCACCTACTCAGGAGGCTGAGGCAGGAGGATCCCTTGAGCCCAGGATTTCAAGTTCAGCCTGGGCAGCATAGTGAGACCCTGTCTCTTAATAAAAAGATTACATAACTAGTAAGTAGTGGAGCCAGGATTGGAATCCAGTTTATCTTACTCAGAATTTCATATTTTGTCCATTATACCTGTGATTCTCAAATGGGAAGCATATCAGATTCACCCCAGACCATTTTTGAACCATACCATCACCACATATAATTCTCATATATGTGCTCCCCTGCCCTGTCCTGCCCCACCCTGCCACCATAAACACACCAGAATTAAGATTTTCTATTAGTGACTAGAATGTGCATTGTGAAAACCTGTTCATTGCTCTATTTTCCTGTCTAGATTTATAGGCTTTTGTAAGGTCAACATTGTATGTTTTATTTTGGTATATCCTCCACACACCCTTTATGTACCACAGTACTATATACCTTATGAGAGCTCAATAATTTTTTTTTTTATTAAGGTAACATACACATATAACATTTTCCTTCTTTACCATTTTTAACTATATACTTCAATGATAATAAATACATTTATATTCTTTTACCCCTCTTCGTCACCCTTTCCCTTCTCCCCTTCCCAGCCTCAATAGATTCTTATTGACTTAAGTTTCCTTGACTAATGCTACTAGTTTAGAGAACTGATATGATAAAATGAGTGGCAAATAGAAAATAAAAAGTTTTAGGCCAGGCATGTGGTATCTCACACCTGTAATCCCAGCACTTTGGGAAGCCAAGGTAGGAGGATCCCTTGAGCTCAGTAGTTTGAGATCAGCCTGGGCAACATGATGATACCCCATCTCTATTAAAAAATAATAAAATACTCCAGCCTAGGCAACAGGATGGGACTCTCAAAAATAATAATAATAATAATAAACAGTTTTAAATTAAATCATAAATTATTTTTTAAGTATTACTCTGTCATATAATTAATTATATGTCTTACTTAAATTGTGAAGACTTTTTTTTTTTAAAGAGAAATATTTCTCAAACCCAGTTCTCTGTATGTTCTTTTCTTTTCAGGTCAAGTTCCCTTTTCAATACTGGATTCCTCAAAAGAATGCTATTTGAATCTCTTCACCATGGTTTGGATGACATTCAGACCCTAATAAAGACATTAATCTTTGAATCAGAGTGTACGCCTCAAAGTCAGTTTTCAATTCATACACCTTCAAATCTCAACAAGCAAGGTGACTAATTGAATACTAGCTTACTAGCTTTAATTTACTTACCAAAAATACTGTATCTTTTTCAATTGTATTTGATGTTATAATAAAAGCAATATAATTATAGTGTGTTTTTAGTAAATCCTCTCTAATGAGTGTAATCATAATCTGGTTAAGGTTTTTTTAAATTAGATAGTTTTCTTCAGGCTTATAATCAGGCCTGAGATTAATAGATGAATGATGAATAGTGTTGTTGGTTTTGTTACGTTTTTTTGGATACTGGGTCTCACTTTCACCCAAGCTGGAATGCAGGTGGCACAAACATGGCTCACTGCAGTCTCAACCTCCTGGACTCAGGCAATCCTCTTGCCTCAGCCTCAACCTCCTGTGTAGCTGGAACCACAAGCATGCACCACCACACCTGGCTAATAATTTTGTAGAGATGGGGTCTCACCGTATTGTCCAGGCTGATCTCAAACTCCTGGGCTCAAGCAATCCTCCCACCTTGGCCTCCCAAAGTGGCTGGAATTACAGGCATGAACCACCATGCGCTGACAATTTTTTTTAAGATAACCTCCCTTTTTTGTGTATTTTTAATTTTACTAGATTTTTTAAAAAGAATTTAAAAAAAAAAAAAAAACCTAACTTTCCTTGGATTTTTATTACCCTGGATCTGCTTTCTAGAAAAAGAAACTTTAGGTAATTCTAGAAGCGATGTGGCCAAAAATTATAATATCTATGGAGACACAGAAACTAGATTTATACTTCTCATTCAGTAAAGCTATGTGTTTTTTTCTCTTTAGTACAAACAGCCAATTTTGTAGTTGTATCTTGACTATTGATATAAAGGTGAGCCTATTGAATATCCTAGTGTTCTCATAAATAATTAGAAGCTGCTATTATAGAGGGTTAAATAATGTAATTTTTGCAGTTCAGTTTGGCCACAGAATCTCTTGCATATTCATGAAAACAGTGTGGATGGAATTTCATAAAGTTTTATTTAAACTTTGAGTTGAGTTGCTTTATGTCATTCTATAAAATATTTTCTTTTCCCATTTGCTTTTTCTTTTTTTAGAAGAAAATGGTGTATTTATTAAAACTACAGATGACACCGCAACAGATAATTACATTGCACAAGGTATGTATGCATATATGTGTGTACATTTGTACATATCAGGTCAAAACGACATATAGCAAAAGGGTAGGAAGAAAAGAGATTGCCATGGTAGCCTACTTAAAAATACATTTCATATTATATGACAACAAAACTGTAGTAAAACTTGTTTATCAACATTCACACATTGGAAATTTCTGTTAACATATGCTTTGTTCACATCTGTAATATATGGTTATCCCTTTGCACGAACTGTATGATCTTGAACCATGTGAATAAAATAAGATCAAATTAGATATGATAAAGTTATATATAATTTTATAGTTAAGATAAAATTTTATTCTAATTCTTTTTAAAATTGCTCATTAATATATGATTTATAGCAATTCCATTTAACCAGAAGACCTCATTCTCCAGCCAAAAGAATTTATTATATGGCCTTTCATATAATTTCGGATATGTGTATACTTTAAATATAACTGTGTTAGGCACTGTAAATTCATATTAAAAGGACGTTAAGATTTAAAATATCAGTGCCTTAATGTCTAAGGTTTTGTTTTGCTTTTCAAAAAACTTTAGATTCCAGATGTGTTTTTGAATACAGATGAAAAGAAGACTGTAGAGTGTTAAGTTTGAAAGAGCGGTGGCCTTTAATTATAAGCTGTAATTTTTTATTAGTTGCTCAACAGTTTAGTGTTGACCTTCAAAGAAAGGAAACTTAAATTCCTTTTAATAATATATAGTTTAAATAACTACTGCGTACTCTTTCCAACAGCCATGTTCATTTGGCATCTTCAACTAATTTGATAACTTAAACTGATATATTCTACCTAATTTCTCTGGTGGAGGGAAGACAAAGAAGCATTATGATACACTGTAAAGAATATTAGATTTTCTGGGCATAGTGGCTCATGCCTGTAATCCCAGCACTTTGGGAGGCCGAGATGGGCAGATCACTTGAGGTCAGAGTTCAAGACCAGCCTTGCCAACATGGTGAAACCCCGTCTCTACTAAAAACACAAAAATTAGCCAGGTGTGTTGGTGCAAGCCTGTAATCCAAGCTACTTGAGAGGCTGAGGTGGGAAAATTGCTTGAACTTGGGAGGCAGAGGCTGCAGTGAGCCAAGATTGCACCACTGCACTCCAGCCTGGGTGACAGATCAAGACTATCTCAAAAAAATATATATATATATTAAATTTAAGATCATTATCCTACTGTAGGCACTGTTACATAAACTCAGCCAGGTCCCTCCCCTTCAGCAAAATTATCTTAAATCCTTTTTAGGATACAGTAAAACAAATAAGCTTTAAAAATATTTTCAAAAGCCAAGAGCACAGTAGCACATACTTGTAATCTCAGCTACTCAGGAGGCTGAAGTGGGAGGATAGTGTGAGGATTGTGTGAGCCTGGGCAACATAGCCAGACTCCATCTTAAAAAAAAAAATTATTTTTAATCTGTGAGCCTTTCTCATATATAAATTAAGGAAATTAGACTAATTTTTGTGGGCTCTTCTATAACTCTTAAATTATATGGGTATTCTAAGGCCACTGGTCAACACATAAAATCTTAAAATGATAGTACTATGCAGACCCAAAGGAAAATAATTCATTCTGTCAAAGATACGTTATATGTTGACTGCAGTGCTATTCGCAATAGCAAAGACATAGAATCAACCTAAGTGCCCATCATGAATGGACTGGATAAAGAAAATGTATATATGTACTATGGAATACTATGCAGCCATAAAAAAGAACAAAATCATGCTCTTTGCAGCAACATGGATGGAGCTCTAGGCCATTATCTTAATAAAACTAATGCAAGAACAGAAAACCAAAGCCCCATGCTCTCACTTATAAGTGGGAGCTAAACTTTGGGTACTCATGGACATCAGATGGGAATAATAGACACTGGGGACTACTAGATGGAGGAGGGATGGGTTGGGGCCTGGACTGAAGAACCACCTGCTGGGTATTATGCCCACTGCCTGGGTGCTGGTGTTGCTGGGACTCCAAGCCCCAGTGTTACACAATTTACCCATGTAACAAACCTACAGATATACCCTTTAATTGATAAGGAAAGTTGAAATTATTTTTTAAAAAGGAAGAAATTACTGGGCCAAAAAAAAATAATCTGTATACTGCTGATGATAGTCACTATTAAGATATTACATTAGATTTTTTGCCTCAGATGCTCCTAAAACTTGTACTAAATCTAGGTATCTATCCTTTGACTAGGTGCCTCATTAGATTTCATGCAATTTCAAATTTTAGATTTCAAATTATAATTCTGATTTGACGGATGGATCCCAGGTTGTCCTTTTTGCTTTATGTTTTTATGTAAAAAGGCAACAATTCAGCAATAATTTATATTTATTTTGAATGTAATTTATCATTTTATATATCAATTTGCCTTTTTAATACTTTTTTTTTAAGAGACAGGGTCTTGCTATGTTGCCCAGGCTAGACTTAAACTCCTGGGCTCAAGCAATCCTGCCACATCAGCCTCCCAAGTAGCTGGGACTACAGATGTAGGTCAATGCCCCTGGCACCTTCTGAATATTTTCCTTAAGCAGATGTTAATTACTTTCCCTGAGGAACTAAGGTTTGACCGTGACATTCATATATAAATAATCAAGGATTGAACACCAGGCAAAATCTCATTATAGTATTGGATATCTATCTCAGTTGTTTTCATGTTGTGGTTTTTGGAAGGATACAGTTCTAAAATCTTACTTGCTGGCTTCCTTCCACTCAAAATGAAAAAACTAAGTGCTGTGATGAGAAATAGGCAATGAGATAATAACATTGACCTTTTATCAGTTTCAAGACTTTGTGTTGTTTTTCTTTGTTTTGTGATTACTGAAGACCCACTATGTATCCAATACTGAGCACTCAGTAGAAATACAGGTATAAAAATGAAAGACATTGTCCTTAAGAACTTAGAATATAACTTGGGGAGAAAGGACTTTTACACACATCAAGGAACTATAAGAAAAGAAAAAAATGACAGAACTTAATCAAACTCTGAGTAGTGTAGTGTAGTATGACCAACAATGAAATCTGTGAAGGGACTGGCCCCAAATTCACAGATGGCTTCCTACAGGAGACAAAATAGAGTGTGACTTGAAGTTGAAGAAGATAGAAAGGAAGTTCTGATTCAGCAGACAGTTAAATATGAAAATTACGCCGGGTGTGGTGGCTCACGCCTGTAATCCCAGCACTTTGGGAGGCCGAGGCGGGTGGATCACGAGGTCAGGAGATCGAGACCACGGTGAAACCCCGTCTCTACTAAAAAAATACAAAAAATTGGCCGGGCGCAGTGGCGGGCGCCTGTAGTCCCAGCTACTTGGGAGGCTGAGGCAGGAAAATGGCGTGAACCCGGGAGGTGGAGTTTGCAGTGAGCCGAGATCCAGCCACTGCACTCCAGCCTGGTCGACAGAGCGAGACTTCGTCTCAAAAAAAAAAAAAAAAGAAAATTACATAAGTGAAGGACAGTGAAAATAGAATATAAGAATTAAGATTGGAGAGACAGGTTGAAATAATGTGTCAGGATTTAGACTTGAGACAAATACATAGTTATAAAAGTATTTGGCTTGTAATTTTTAAGAGCATGCTAACTTTGTACATGTATGTTGCAGGAAAGAGAAAAAGTAATGAAATGATCACAAATTTAGGCAAGAAGCAAAAGACTGATGTCAGTACTGAACATCCTCCCTTTTATTACAACATTCACAGACACAGCATTAAAGGAATGAATATGCCAAAGTAAGACACCCAGTGAATGACCAAGTATATATTTTATATTTTAATAATATTGTGATTTAAATAAAAATACAAAAACGTGATTATTTTTTCTTTTCTTTCCTTGTTGCAGGTTAAAGAAGTTTTTGTGCTATTTATCTCAAGCAGGCTTTCGAGTAAGCCGAACTCATTTTGACCCAATGGGTGTACGCACAGATGCACCTCTGATGCAGTTTAAATCTATTCTTTTAAAGTACAGCACCCCCACCTACACTGGAGGACAGTCAGAAAGCCTTGTCCAGTCAGCATCTGAAGATACAGTAACTGAAAGAGTTGAAATGTCAGTGAATGACAAAGCAGAAGCAAGTGGCTGCAGAAGATGGTAAACGTAGAGAAGAATTGGTTCTCAGGTGTCTGTATAGATGGCCTAACAGTTCTCTATACCAACTGTAGTTCTTTTTCTATTCTTTCAATTCAGTAGAGTAAAAATAAAAAAAACAGTGTCATTTTCATTCAGAAACTGAGCAGTTTCTAACTTAGCTGGTTTGGGAGCTTTGCTTTCCAAGTTCTTTTTGTTTTAAGGCAAACTTAAAATTTTAATGGAAACATTTCATATGAAGCCAAGTCTCACTGAGATCACCCTGCTGCTTAGTAATTCGGAAAATCTTCACATGCAAAGTGTTTGGAATTTTATGTATGTATGAAAGCCATCTTTTACAATTCTTAATCACATCTCTGCTTAAACTGATTCATGATATTTATGTTTTCCTGTTTGTAGTGTACAAAATGAAGCTGAAGGCTCACATATTAAAATGATCCTGAATAGAATAGGAGGAACAATGTTGTTACAGGTCATAAATGTTTTTCACAATTAGAAAACTAAACTATGTACCCATTTTTAAGAAATCATACTTCTCCCCACGTTGATCTTTTCATTTCTTACTAGCTTTTGAGAAATTAAATACTTGCCTGAGATAGAAATACTTTATTTTTATAACTTTAGGGTCTAAATGAATAAACTTCAAAGTAAGATTTTGTCAAAATAAATTGAGACCATTGTTCTAATACTTGTTCATGAGCACTGAAATCCTGAAGAGGGGAGATTTGGTTATAAATTAAACAGGTTGGGTGATCTTAAGTGCCTCAGTTAATGCACGTACAGTATTCATTTGGTTGGTTGTACTACCTCTCAGAAGTAAAATTTGTCACCTTATGGAGTGAGAGTTTTTGGGTTTTGGGGTTGTTTTTTTGTTGTTGTTTGGTTTGGTATTTTTGGTTTTGTATTTGTATAAATTTTTTGTATAATTAGCCCAGGCTGATGTAACTATAAAAATTAGTTGAAAAAAATATATTGTTTCCTTAATGGAATTCTCACTTCATTTGAATATAAGATTTTGGATGAAAGGATTTGGTTTAAAGTTTGGGTTTTTGTCTAAGGATTTAATCCATATTTATCCATAAATATTTCTTAAGGGACGTAACTTTTTACAAACATTAAGTCAGGGGTGGGGGGAGGAGGGGGTGGGGTGGGAATTATTATAACTGAAAGGTTTAAATATACTACCTAAGAAAAAAGTACTTCTGTGACATATACAAAAAAATCTGGTGGATGGGCATTAGATGAATATAGAATATTAATTTTGCAGAAATGAAACTCTCTTTGTGCTATTACAGCATATTCCCAAGACAGTTTATTTTCCTTTCTCCAATTAATGTGGTCATAAATTTCAGTAAAATCAAGAAATAGGTGAAGTGCAAGCTAGTTTCTATAATGACCATTAAAAACATTCTGCTCTGTAATTCTTGCCAGTTAAAATTATAACCTACAAATGAGCAGAATGAGTTTTTTGTTCATATTATTAAAAATAAAAATTAGTAGAAATCCAGGAGGCAAACTATCCTGGCACTCAGATTATCTGATTTAATACATATTATTGAATGTCAGTCCCAGATTTTGCTAAATGCTTATCAGCATGATATATGTTGATCAATGATGAGTAGGGCTTAATGCGAAGATCCTAATTTTAAAAACCTGTAAGTTACTGTTATCTAAAATCTGTGTATATTAATTTCACATATAAAGGCAGATTTTTTTCAAAGAAAAATTTGATAGGAGGTAGTTTAGAACTCTGTGAGTGGGTACTACATCAACCAAAAGAGGAAATACTTTAAAAATTCCATTTAGCAACCTGAGCAATCTTATTCTCATAACAATAGTAGAAATTTGGGACACTGCAAATGTTTATCACGTTGTAAAGTTACATCAGTTGTATCCTTTCATTAAAACTTGATAAACAAAAGAACCAGTTAAGGAAACCAGTGTGTTGACTCTGCTAGTTGCTAATGTTAATACTCTAGCCATACACTCAGGAAATGGGAGAGGTAACCAAGGGATGGGTTTGGGGGTCACTGTGGTGGACTTGGGGCAAAACTCCACTTATACTGACTTCCACAAGACTCCACTCTGAATAAATGTGTGATATTCTGGTTGCCCAAAATTAGAACTAATTCAACACATTTGGTGAGCCCAAAAGGTCTAGGAATTTCTTTCTGCACTGTATAACTGCTCTGGGTAAATGGCCCCAGATTACTCTGGAGAATGCTAAGAGATACATAATACATACTTGTGATATATCAGAGTCCTTTCTCCAAGGCCTCCAGAAATTGAATTAAATCAGACCTGAAAATTAGATAAGGGCTCATGATTACTATAGTGGCTCAAGTCAGACAGTTTTTAGTAACATAAATCAAATAGGACTATCCATTTTCGTTCTTTAGATTACATGATCCTTCAACCAAAGCCAGACCTCATGTTAGACTATACTGATTATTCTGTGGTTCCTGCTGTCTATTACAGTAACCATGCCCACCTTTCTAGTCTAGCAATTAAATGCACTACTTTGTCTCTGACAATACAGTCTTGAAAATGTGCATTGAATCATGGAGTGCATTTCCACTGAAGCATCTCCCACTGGCATCTCTGGCCTACAGACAGACTATACAGCTTTTCAGGAGTGCTGGTGATCTGCTCACCAAGTGTTTTTCTCAATGCCTTGGTAAAGAGAGTTGACTAGACTCTTATGAGGGATACAGTTAGAGGATCACTCATATGAAATCCTCCCCAACATGGCCCCTCTTCTTTGATTTCTTTTCTCTACATCGTATCAAGGAGTTTCTGGCATATCGTCTCGAATTTAGATGAGCCACTGCTGAGTCAAAATATCTTTCCACCAAGTAAAAAGGACTACTTCGAGCTGTTCAGTCTGATAGACTGAGCCAAAATCTCTGCTATAGGTTTACCCATAATAATCATTTGACCCAATTTATGTCCTTTCTTTCAAGGTCCTACATACTCAGAATCTATTTCCACAGATATTCTCCACCTATCAATATTAAGATCCAAAACAAGACTCTTTCAGACCACACTCAGTATTTGTCTCCCTGGGACATGCTGGGATCTGACCCAAACTGTCCTGGAAACAATGAGGGGTTGTAGGGATAGGGCATATGGGCTTCTTTGTGCAAGGTAACTAACTCCTTTAAGTGAGGTTATTAAGGGATTGGTCAGCCAAGGTAACAAGCATATCTAAGGGGTTCCTTCACCTTCAAGTGGGGAGTTTGGGATTTAGGATACTCAACTCATCGAAGTCTTCCCAAAACTCTTATTCTCCGAATACAACTTTTTCCTGACCAGTTTCCCTACTCTTGTAAGACCCAACAAGATAGGGATTCTGCCAGCTTACAGAATCCTAGGAAAAACATTCCCTAGGAAGTGGAATAGTAATTGTAATAGCTTATATCTATATGAGACTTAGTACTACACAGTGCTGTCTTTACATAGACTATAAAATCCATAGCAGTAGTTAGGATCATCCCCACTTCATAGAAAAAGAAACTCAAGCTAAACAAGATTAACTTATTTATCCAGTGCCACTCTAAAACTGGCTAGTAAAAGAGCCAGGATCCAATCCCAGACCAACTTCAGAGCTCATGCTTTAGCCACTTGGTAATCTTCCTTTACTGAATAACAACATAAAGATGTATGTAAAATAGAAGATTAATACTTATCTGGCCACAGGCAGTCTGGTAGAAACTTATGGAACAGAATTAATTACAAAAGAAGAGTTAACCACTGCCCTATTGTACATTTTCCGTTTCTAAAACCTCTTAGCCACTAGACTTTATAATCTATGCCTATACAGAAAACACTGCCCTCAACTTCGTTCTCATTTCCTGTGGTCGGTATTGCTCCAGAGCTTTAGTTTCAGATTATTAGAAAAATCACTGCAAATTCAACCTTTTGAAGCTAAAAGATAAAAGCCCATTGAACTCCAGATCTCTCTCAAGAATCAGTTACAAGTTGAAAATCTCAATACATTTGGGGAGAATCTACTCTCTGAAGTCCAAATCCGTTAAAGATTTTGTTACATACAGTAAGTCCTCACTCACTGCTGCTGATAGGCTCTTGGAAACGTGACTTTAAACAAAATGACTTATAATGAAACCAACTTAACCACAGGATAATTAATATAAACAAGAATTAAGTTCCTACACCACATTCCTGGTCACAAAAACATCACCAAACTTCTAAGTAGAGACCCCAAACACTTCCAATATTAAACACTGAAATACATGTGAGCCATGCATAGATCTAAGAAAGATCAATAAAAACAACATACTTATTTACCCAAGTTTTGGTAAATCTGAGTGACAGCAATTGTAATGGTGGGGGGTTTAAATTGAGTAATAAATGTTTGCAAAGCAAAAATTATAAGGAGCACCTCCTACCACTGCACAAACACAGTAACAAATATGGTGGGCTCGCCGAGCACTGTTCTACTGCATCTTTTTTTTTTTTTTTTGTCATAGACACCTTCATGATTATGATTTACTTCACAAATTTTTATTTTACAAGAATTTGTGTTCATTTACTCTTTCCAACCTGCTTATTCCAGTTCAGGGTAGCAGATGGCCAGAGCCTGTCCCAGCAGCTCAGGGCACAAGGCAGGAACCAGCCCTAGACAGGATGGCCATCCCATGGCAAGGTGCACTCACACACACTCACACGTATTCACACTGGCACATGTAGACACATCAGTGACCCAATATGGGCATCTTTGAGATGTGGGAGGAAGTTGGAGCACCAGGAGAAAACCCACAGAGATGTGGGGAGAGCAGGCAGACTCCACACAGACAGCGGCGCCACCAGGGAAGTGATTATTTTTTGGTCATCAACATTTTAACAAAACATTTTTTTGAGGACCTGCTGTACTTTCAAAGATAAAGCAATTCATGTTTTACAGATAGAAAGAACCATAGACAACATCAACCCCTCCATCAGAGAAAACACTGCTAATGGGGTTAAAGAACTAAGATATTTGGCCAAGGTTACACCATATTTAGTTACAGAAATGAGCCAAGAGTGCAAGTGTTTTATTTTCATCTAGTTTTGGTTTAGTTTTGCCAAAGCAATACATATACATTATTTAGCAAGTCCAGTTAATTCTTAGGAGTGAAAGAGGTAAGCTAAGAATCTACTTACTATTTGAAAATAATATACCAGGCTGGGCGCGATGTCTCACGCCTGTAATCCTAACGCTTTGGGAGGCAGAGGCAGGTGGATTGCCTGACCTCAGGGGTTCAAGACCAGCCTGGGCAACACGGTGAAACCCCATCTCTACTAAAATACAAAAAATTAGCTGGACATGGCAGCGTGTGCCTGAAATCCCAGCTACATGGGAGGCTAAGGCAGGAGAATTGCTAGAACCCAGGAGACGGAGGGTGCAGTGAGCCAGGATCACGCCACTGCACTTCAGCCTGGGCGACAGAACGACACTCCATCTCTAAAAAAA
>NW_012114400.1:1624160-1644582 GCF_000951035.1 Colobus angolensis palliatus | reverse complement strand
GGCATGGTGGCACATGCCTGTAATCCCAGCTACTGGGGAGGCTGAGGCAGGAGAATCTCTTGAACCCGGGAGGCATAGGTTGCAGTGAGCCGAGATTGTGCAATTGCACTGCAGCCTGGGTAATGAGCAAAATTCTGTCTCAAAAAAAAAAAAAATCTACAGAAGATACAGATGATTTAATTTTCTTAAACAATTTTTGAGACATCCATTCTATGATTTCTGATCTTTTTGACAGAGAGAAGAGAGGGAGTGTGAGTGTGTGTGTGTGTGCACACGCGCTTTCTGGAAATTTTAGCGTCTTTTTATCTTATATTATGCTTGATGTGCATCTTTTTAAAAAAATTGTTTGTGCTAGGCATTCTCTGGGTTCTTTAGAAGTTCAAGTCCTGGCCAGGCATGGTGGCTCACACCTGTAATCCCAGCACTTTGGGAGGCCAATGCAGGCGGATCACAAGGTCAGGAGATCGAGACCATCCTGGCTAACACAGTGAAACCCCGTCTGTGCTAAAAATACAAAAAATTAGCCAGGTGTGGTGGCACGTGCCTGTAGTCCCAGCTACTTGGGAGGCTGAGGCAGGAGAATCCTGAAGGTGGAGGTTGAACCCCGGAGGCAGAGGTTGTAGTGAGCCAAGATTGCACCATTGCACTCCAGCCTGGGTGACAGAGCAAGACTCCCTCTCCAAAAAAAAAAAAAAAAGAAAGAAAGAAAAGAGAAAAGAAATTAAGAAATTCAAGTCCTTCACTTCAGAGTAATTTTCTTACATTGTTTAATAATTTTCTTTCCTTCATTCCATCTTTCTCTTCCTGAAACCTTCAGATTTCAGACCTTCTGGGTAGATTTATTTAATTATTATTTTTTACTCTATTTCCATCTTTTTATTACTTTTTTTTTTTTTTTTGACATGAAGTCTTGCTCTGTCTCCCAGGCTGGAGTGCAGTGGTGCAATCACAGCTCACTGCAGCCTTGATTTTCCGGGCTCAGGTGATCCTCCCACTTCAGCCTCCTGAGTAGCTGGGACCACAGGCATGAGTCACCACACTTGGCTAATTTTTAAATTTTTTGTAGAGATGAGGTCTCCCTATGTTGCCTAGGCTGGTCTTGAACTCCTGGGCTCAAGCAGTCTTCCTGACTCAGCCTCCCAAAATGCTAGGATTATAGGCGTGAGCCACCACACCTGGCCTTTATTACTTTCTGTGATATACATTTCACATTACATTCTAGTACTTCTGTTAGGGTTATTTTGTATTTTTTAATTGATATATCATAATTGTACATATTTTGGGGGTACATGGGATATTTTGATACATGTATATACAATGTGTAATCACTTCCCAGAGGCCCCCAACTCCAAATACTGTCATATTGGAGCTTAGATTTTCACATACGAATTTGGGGGAACAAAAACATTTAGTCCATGGCATTGCATTATCTCTTTCATCTTTGCATCTTTGTTTTTAAAAAAATTTTTAATTATACCCTTTGACAGCATCTCCCAATCCCTCTCTATACGCAACCCCTAGCCCCAGGCAACCACTGTTCTTCTGATTCTATGAGTTTGACTGTTTTATATTTCACATGTAAGTGAGAACACATAGTATTCGTTTATGTCTGGCCTATTTTACTTAGCATAATGTTCTTCAGTTTCATCCACGTTGTCACAAATGACAGAATTCCCCTTTCAAATGGCTGAATACTGTTCCATTGTATATGTACACATTTTCTTAATCCAGTCGTCCATCATTGGACAGTTATGTTGATTTCATATCTTAGTTATTGTGAATAATGCTGCAACAAAATTGGAGTGGCTGCAATAAGCATAGGAGTGCAGATATCTCTTTGACAGAATGATTTCATTTTCTTTGGATAAATACCAAGAGTGAGGTTGCTGGATCATCTAGTTTTGTTAGAGATAGGGTCTCGCTCTGTCATTCAGGCTGGGATGAAGGGGCACAATCATGATTCACTATTGCCTCGAACTTCTGGCCTCAAGCAGTCCTCCCGCCTCAGCCTCCCAAAGTTCTGAGATTACAGGCATGAGCCACCAAACCCAGCTTTATTGTTATTTTTTAGGGAACCTCCATATTGTTTTCCATCAGGGTTATACTAATTTACATTCCCACTAACAGTGTACAAGGGTTCCTTCTCCATACCCTTGCCCATATTTATCTTCTGTCTTTCACAATAGCCATTCTAACAAATGTGAGGTGGTATCTCATTTGCATTTTCCTGATTAGTAATATTCAGCATTTTTTCATATACTTATTGTCCACTTGTATGTATTCTTTTGAGAAATGTCTATTCAAGTCCTTTGCCCATTTTTTAATCAGATTGTTTTCTTGCTTTTGAGTTTTTCGAATTCCTTATATGTTTTGGATATTGACTCCTTGTTAGATGTGTGGTTTGCAGATATTTTCTCCCATTCTGTAGGTTGTCTTTTCACTCTGTGGATTGTTTCCTTTGCTGTATCAGAAGCATTTTAGTTTGATGCAATCACATTTGTCTATTTTCACTTTTGTTGCCTGTGCTTTTGAGGTCATATCAAACAAAATAATTGCCCAGAGCAGTGTCAAAAAACTTTTTCCCTGTGTTTTATTTTTACTAGTTTTACAGTTTCAGGTAGTTCAGTTCAGTTTTATAGTTTCAGGTCTTAAGTCTTGAATCCATTTTGAGTTTTGCTTGCTTTTGTTCTAGAACTATAGCTGTGCACCACCATATATGGCTAAATTTTTTAGTTTTTGGAGAAACAGGGTATCACTATGTTGCTCAGGCTGGACTTGAATTCCCACCTACATTGCCTTGAAGACAGAAAAAATTGGAAGAAATATGGATGTTAAATGTGACTCTTGAGAGGGCTAAAAAGGAAGTGAAGTACATGTTATAGAAAGCTTTTTATCTTAAGAGAATATATTCTCATGAACAGAATGTTGGTAGAAATATGAATATTAATAAATGCTTCTGGTGAGGTCTTTGATGAAGAACCCAACAGTGGAAACTGGAGAAAAGGCAATCCTTGATATAAAGTGGCATAAAACTTGGCTATATTAGTGGGCCATGATGGTATGCACCTGTAGTCCCAGCTACTCAGAAGACTGAGGCAGGAGGATCACTTGAGCCCAGGAGTTTGAGGCTGTAGTGTGCCATGATAATGCCTGTGAATAGCTACTGCACAGGAGTTAATAGTTAAGAGAGACCATAGTGAGACCCTCTTTAAAAAAAAAAAAAAAGCCGGGCACGGTGGCTCACGTCTGTAATCCCAGCACTTTGGGAGGCCGAGGCGGGAGATTGCCTGAGCTCAGGAGTTTGAGACCAGCCTGGGCAACACGGTGAAACCCCGTCTCTACTAAAATACAAAAAATTAGCCGGGTGTGGTTCTGTGCACCTATAGTCCCAGCTACTTGGGAGGCAGAGGCAAGAGAATTGTTTAAACCCAGGAGGCAGAGGTTGCAGTGAGCTGAGATCACGCCACTGCACTCTAGCCTGGGTGACAGAGCGAGACTCCGTGTCAACCCACTAAATTATGTTTTACTGTTGGGTAAAAACTAGAACTTATAAGCCACAAACTTGGATATTTAACTGAGATTTTCAAGTAACAAGTGTTGAAGGCTCAGCCTGATTTCTCCTTGCTGCTTAGAATAAAATGTTAGAGGAAAGAGATAAATTGAGGAGGTAACTATTAGGCAAAAAGCAACCAGCACTTGAAGATTTTCGAGAGTCTCATCCTATCCTGATTGCAGAGGATGCTAAGTAACAAATATACTGTTGGAAAGGCATGCTGTGGAGAGAGGGCCAAGGGAGCGACTGGACAACCTTTTGCTGAAGAGATTAGGTGTGTGACTCGTGGATGTAATCAACTGTCTTAGCAAAAGCCAGAAATAGAGATGGGGTTATCCAGGAAGGATCTATCAAGAGACAGGTCTATCTATCAAGACAAGATCTCTCTTGTCTAATGGCAAGGATCTCCATGGGATGAGACATGGGAGACAGACAAGGATTTTGAGAATGTTATAGCAGCAGAAACATTGCCCGGCTTAGAATGAAAGGGACAGAGACTATACAAAATGCAAAAGGTTGTTGGATTCTCAAAATTCTACAGGCAGGGAACAGACTGATAAGGCTACTCAACTGCAAACATATGCTACCTTTTGAGAGAAAAGAAGAATGACTCCAAAAGCAGAGGCATAGGTGCAGAAGCAGAGGGCAGACAGGTGGCCCCCTCTGGAGAGCCAAAGGAGCCTCCATGGACCCAGAGTGTGGAACACTATGACTCCGGAGAGCAGAGCATTAAGCTGCAGAGGGTAATTCTCAAGCTGTCAAACCTAATGGAATTTTCTCTGCTGGGTTTTGAACTTGTTTGGGATCTGTGATACCTTTATTCATTCCTCCTTCTCCCTTTGGGAATGGGATTGGCTATCCAATGCTTGTCCCACCATTGTATTTAGGGAGCAGATAGTTGGTTTTCTAGTCCACAGCTCTACAGATAGAAAGGAATTATGCCCTAGGATGGATCATACCCAAGAGTATCACCCATACCTGATTTAGATAAGATTTGGGGCTTTGTGGGTTAAAAATATTTACAAGAGGTATTAGATGTACAGGGTGATGCTGGAATAGGTTGATTAAGGGGGATGTTGGATTGAATGAAGGTATTTTGCATGTGGGACAGACTTGAATTTTGAGGGATCTGAGAGTGTACTATAATGACTTGAATAGTGGCCCTCAAAAGACATGCCTACCCAGACTTCAGAATGTGACTTTATTCAGAATAAGGGTCTTTACAAATGTAATTAAGGATCTTGAGATGAAATCATCCTGGATTAAGGTGGGTCCTAAATCCAATGACAGGTGTCCTTAGAAAAGAAGACATAGACACAGAGGGGAAGGCCACGTGAAGATGAAGGCAAAGTCTGGGCATGGTGGCTCATGCCTGTAATCCCAGCACTTTGGGAGGCTGAGGTCAGGAGTTTGAGACCAGCCTGGCCAACATGGTGAAACCCCATCTCTACTAAAAGTACAAAAAATTAGCTGGGCATGGTGGCACATGCCTGTAGTCTCAACTACTCAGGAGGCTGAGGCAGGAGAATTGCTTGAACCTGGGAGGCAGAGGCTGCAGTGAGCTGAGATTACGCCACTGCACTCCAGCCTGAGCAACAGAGCAACACTCCATCTTAAAAAAAAAAAAAAAGATGGAGGCAAAGACTGGAATGATACATCCAAAAGTTAAGGAATGCCACAAATTGCCAGTAGCCACAAGAAGCTAGGACAGTGTAACGGAATGGATTCTCCCTCACAGCTTCCATAAGAAATCCACCCTACTGACACCTTGATTTCAGATTTCTGGCCTCCAGAACTGTGAGAACAAATTTAAGCCACCAAGTTTGGAATAATTTGTTACGAAAACCTTGGAAAATTAAGATAGGGTATCAACATTCATTCTACCACCATTAAGTATGAAATTAGCTGTGTGTTTTTTCTTAAATGCCTTTTTTAGTATGTTTCCTTTTATTCCTCTTTTGTTGAGGTTTTTTTTTAGTCACAAAAGGTTGAAGTTTTTTTTCAAATGCTTTTCTGGATCTGTAACGGACGATTATGTTAGTTTTGTACTTTATTGGTATATTACAGCAGTTGACTTGTTTGTTGAACCAATCTTGCATTCCTGGGATAAAAGCTACTTTTTTTTCCCTTTGAACTCGTATATTTACAAAGAAGTCTTAAAAAAAAAAAAAAAAAGGCTATGTAATATTTTAAAATTTCAGTATCCACGTGTTAATCACTAATATATAGAAATACTATTTTTTCTATGTTTATCTAGTATCTTTCAACCTTGCTGAATTTACTTATTAGTTCTAGAAGTGTTTCTACAAATTTCTGATTTTATATGTAGACAAAACTATCTGCAAATGGGGTAGTTTTTCCTTTTTGATCTGTATGCATTTTCTCTTTTTCTTTCTTTATTCTCTTGTTTAGAATTTCCATGATGAATAAGTAATGACAGCATACTTGTTCACAATCACAGGGAGAACTGAAGTGTTTCACAATTAAATATGTTAGCCATAGGATTTTTTTGTAGATGCTGTTTGTCAAGTTGAAGTTGCCCTCTATTCCTAATTTTCTGAAAGTTGTTTTTTGTTTTTATTGAGACAGGGTCTCACTATGTCACCCAGGCTGAAGTGCAGTGGTGCAATCAGGGTTCACTGCAGCTTCAACCTCCTTGTCTTGGGTGATCCTCCCACCTCAGCCTCTCAAGGAGCTGGGACTCACCAGAGGTGCATGCCACCATGCCCAGCTAATTTTTGTAGAGACAGGGTTTCCCCATGTTGCCCAGGCTGGTCAAACTCCTGGGCTTGTGCAATCCACCCACCTGGCCTCCCAAAGTGCTGGGATTACAGACATGAGCCACCATGCCAGGCCTCTGAGAGTTTTATAAATCATGAATGGGTGTTGAATTTCATCAGCTGCTTTTTCTGCATCAGTTGATTTTGTTTTTTAGCCTTTTAATATGGAAGATTAAATTAACTGAATTTTGAATACTGAAACTGCCTTGCATCTGGAATAAACTCCAAGTCATAATACATAATTCTTTGTATGTATTACTGAATTCTACTCGTCAAATTTTTTTTTTTTTATTTTTAGTCTATATTCATCAAAAATGCAGACCTGAGATTTTCTTAACTGTCTGGTTTTGGTTTAGGGTGATAATAACTTCATGAAATAAATTAACGTTCCCTTCTCCCCTATATTTTGAAAGAGACTGTAGAACTGGCATTAATTTCTCTTTAAACATTTGGTAGAATTCTCCAGTGAAATCACTGGAGCTTGAAGGTTTCTTTGGGGAGTTATTAATTTGTGCATTCAATTTCCTGAACACTAGAGGGCTATGTAAATTATCTTTTTAATATTAGGTGTGTTGTGTTAGCTTCTGTTTTTTAAGTAATTGGTCTACTTCATTTATCAAATTTACATGTGTAGAGTTGTTTGTTCTCTTATACTTTTGATGTCAGTAGGGTATGTAGTGGTAAGTATATCCCCCATTTCATCCATGGTGTGGATAATATGTGTCTTCTTTCCTTCTCTCATTTATCTTGTTAGAGATTTGTCCATTTTATTGATCTTTTCAAATAACCAGCCTTTTATTTCATTGTAATTCTCCTTTTATTTCATCTATTTCTGCTTTTATCTTTCCCCTTCTGCTTGGACCTTGAGTTTCTAGTTTCTTGAGGTAATTTATTGAGACTCTTCTGCTTGAAGGTATACATTTAGTGCTATAAATTTCCCTCAACACTTTATATCCTATAAATTCTGATGTATTTTCATTCAGTTCAAAGTTGTTTGCTTTTAACTTCCCTTGAGACTCTCTCTTTGACCCATGGATGATTTAGAAACATGATGTTCAATTTTCAAATGTTTAGAGATGTTCCTCATATTTCTGATGTTGAGATCTATTTTGACTCTTCTTTAAAAAAGGAAAAAGGCACTCTTTATGACTTACGTGCATTTAAATTTGTTGAGGTTTGTTTTGCGGCCCAGGATATGGCCAATCTTGGTGTATGTTCCATGTGCACTAAAAACGAAGGTATAGGCCGGGCACTGTGGCTCACACCTGTAAGCCCAGCACTTTGGGAGGCCGAGGCAGGTGGATCACAAGGTCAGGAGTTCGAGACCAGCCCGACCAACATGGTGGAACTCTGTTTCTACTAAAAATACAAAAATTAGTCGGCTGTGGTCGCGCACGTGCAGGTAATCCCAGCTACTCAGGAGGCTAAGGCAGGAGAATTGCTTGAATCCAGGAGGTGGACCTGGGTTCACACCATTCTCCTGCCTCAGCCTCCCAAGTAGCTGGGACTACAGGCGCCCACCACCACACCTGACTAATTTATTTTTAGTAGAGACGGGGTTTCACAGTGTTAGCCAGGATGGTCTTGATCTCCTGACCTCGTGATCCACTCGCCTCAGCCTCTCAAAGTGCTGGGATTACAGGCGTGAGCCACAGCACCCAGCCTCAGCTGGGTCATGTTTTTAAACTAATTTCCCAATCTTTTAATTGGTATATTTAGACTATTTACATTTCATGTAATTATTGATATATTAGGGCTTAAGTGGGTTTTTTATTGTAATAACTTTTGCGTCATATCATTTCTAACCCTTTGAGCCTTAGGAAGACAGTATTTCCTTTGTGTACATTTATTTGAGAAGACAAAGGCTTTGGATTTTGGATAACTAAATGTGAGGTAACTGAAATGCCAAGTGAGAAAAGGCATCTCTTAAATTCCCATTGTATTTCTACTCAGAAATACAATGTATTTCTGTATTTGTTGTATTGTTTTTCATTTTCTGGCTGTTACTTGAACATTTTTCAGAATTCTACTTTTAGAGTGTATCTCTGCGTAAACACTATAAAACCACATTCAGTGGTTGCTCTATTAGATAAAAACAACTTGTCTACTGATTTTGCCAATTCAAGTGAAGTATAGAAAACCTACCTCCCTTTAACTATTCCTGTTTATAATCATTAAATATTAACTCTACATACATTTTGAACATCAATGGCATAACTTCTACTTCAGCCATCAAGCAACATTTAGAGAACTTAGGAGGAGAGTGCATTCAATTTAGTCATATTTTTTTTCTCATTGCGTCCTTTCTCTATATATCATGTTCCAGGGTTCCTTCTATTATCATGCCCTTCTTGTTTATAGAATTTCCTTTAGCCATTCTTTTTTGGGCAGGTCTGCTGGCAGCAAATTCTTCTCCCTTCATGACCAAAGGATGTTTTTGCTAAGGTACCTGGATTAGCAGTTTCCTTTCAGCACCTGGAAAATATTCTGCAACTTCTTTCTGGCCTCCATGCTTTCACAATGAGAAATAAGTATCTCGGCCGGGCGCGGTGGCTCAAGCCTGTAATCCCAGCATTTTGGGAGGCCGAGACGGGTGGATCACGAGGTCAGGAGATCGAGACCATCCTGAGCTACACGGTGAAACCCCGTCTCTACTAAAAAATACAAAAAACTAGCCGGGCGAGATGGTGGGCGCCTGTAGTCCCAGCTACTCCGGAGGCTGAGGCAGAAGAATGGCGTAAACCCGGGAGGCGGAGCTTGCAGTGAGCCGAGATCGCGCCACTGCACTCCAGCCTGGGCGACAGAGCTAGACTCCGTCTCCAAAAAAAAAAAAGAAATAAGTATCTCTTGTTTAAGCCGTCTGGTCTATACGTTGTTATAGCAGCCTGAGCTAACACATTTATACTGTCTTTTATATTTATTCAGTTACCTTTTCCAGTGCTATTTCTTTGTGTGGACTCATGTTACTATCTAATCTTTCATTTCAGCCTAAAGAACTCCCGTTAGTATTTCTTGTAGTTAAGGTTTACTAGTGATAGTCTTTGTTTTTGTTTATGTGGGCATGTCTTATTAATTTCTCCTTCGTTTTTGTGGAATAATTTTACTGATAAAAGATTTCTTGGCTATATTTTTCTTTCAGTACTTGGGAATGTGCATTCACTGCATCCTGGCCTCTATGGTAGCTTATTATGAGAAGTGAGCTGTTAATCTTATTTAGGACCCCTGGTTTGTGAATTGCTTTTCTCATGCTGTTCACAGTACTCTTAGTTTTGTGGATCTCTTTGAGTTTATATGGTAGTTTGTTGAGCTTTTTAAATGTGCTCATCAAATTTTTCTCATCAAATGTTTAAATGTTTCTCATCAAATTTTTAAACCTTCGGCAATTATTTCTTCAAATATACACTTTCTGCTCCTTTCCTTCCTCTCCTTCTGGAACTCCAGTTCTGGGTGCTAGTATAATTGACAGTGTCCTACATGTCTCTGAGGTTCCAGTCTTTCACTCTTGTTTTTCAGACAGGATATTCTCAATTGGCCTGTCTTCAAGTTATTTCTTCTACCAGTTTGAATCCACTGTTGAGACTCTAGTGAATTTTACATTTTGATTCTTTTTATCTTTCAGTCCACATTTCCATTTGGTTTGTTCATAATTTTTTTATTGGTATTTATTTGGTGAGACATTCCTCTCTTATTTAGTTCTTCAGACATGGTTTTAGATCTTTGAACATGTTTTTAAAAGCTGACAAAAGTATCTAATTAGTCCAACATCTGGATTTCCTCATAGATAATTCTGTTTCTTTATATGTCTTGTAATTTTCTGTTGAAAACTAGGCTTTTAAAATGCAGTAGTCCCCCCTTTATCCTTGGGGATATGTTCTAAGATCCCCAGGGGATCCCTGAATCCACAGGTTGTACCAAACCCTGTAGTACTTCTTACGTTTTTTCCTACACCCACATACCTATGGTAAAGTTTATCAATTAGGCAGATCAACAACAATATACAATCATAACAATATACTGTTCACAATTTCATGAGCTTTGTCTCAACTTTGACATAGAAAAAAGATTTGTTCTTCTCACAGATCTCACCAAATTCAGCATAATTTACTTTTTCTTTCCTTATTAAGTCAAGAACTCTTATTTTTTCACTTAACGGAAGCACTTTATGGCTTCTCTTTGGTATACCCAAATTGTCAACATCACTACCCTTGCATTTTGGGGCCATTAAGTAAAATGAACACAAACACTGCAATACTATGACAATCAACCTCGTAACCATAACAGGTACTAAGTGACTAATGGACGAGTAGCATATACAGCAAAGATACGCTGGACACGGGGATAATTCATGTCCCAAGTGGAATGGCATAAGATTTCCTCAGGCTACTCAGAACAGTGTGCAGTTTAAAACTTACGAGTCATTTCTGGGGTTTTCCATTTAGTATTTTCAGAGTGCAGTTGACCATGGGTAACAAACCACAAGGGCAAAACCTTGGATAATGGGAGACTGTAATACAATGTAGCAACTCTGGAAATCAGAATCCCTTTAGGTCCCCAGGGTTTGTTGTTTGCTGTTCAGTGGCCTTCTTTTGACTAACCCTGTAATGTGTGCATTCTCTGCTGTGACCACTGAAGTCTCTGCTTCATTAGCTTAGTGGTCAGCTAATAACTAGACAGACTTCTTCATATGCTCTGATCCAGTCTCTGTCTTGCTAAAGCACTCTGTCTGGGATATGCCTTCAAAACTCCAGCATATAGTTTACAACTGTGGCTTACCCTTCACTTCCTGCTGGCACACAGCCTCAATGTCAGCTACAGGAGAGTTTAGTGCCTTAGATTTTTTTCTTGGACATGCAGTCTTGCACATAAGCGTGGCCTTTGAGATTCCCAGGAACATAATGGAACTTTTCAAAACCCTCTACATTTCTTACTTTTTACTCAGCTGCTTTTTAGCCCCACATGCCTCAGGCAAGTGCTGTGTTAAAACAACTGCAGGGAACTGTTTTTCACAAACACCATGCAAATAGAGCTTTTTAAGCAAAGTGAGCTGAGTCCAGTCAAAGACATGCTCAGAGAAAAGAGCTTTTCAGTGAGGTTCCAGATAGGTCAAGAGTGATAATTCTCTGGAGTGTGATTTTTTTTTTTGGGGGGGGGGGAGGTTGAGGCTATTTTGGGGGAAACTGAAACTTTTCTGAATAGAAATACAATGGGAATTTAAGAGATGCCTTTTCTCACTTGGCATTTCAGTTACCTCACATTTAGTTATCCAAATCAGAATCCTGAGCCTTTGTCTTCTCAAATGTACACAAAGGAAATACTGTCTTCCTAAGACTCAAAGGGTTAGAAATGATAAAATGCAAAACTTATTACAAAGCTAAAATAATCAAAATAGTGTGGTACTTGGCATAAGAACAAACATATAGACCAATAGAATACAACACCCAGAAATAAACCCTCACATATGATTTAGAACAAGAGCACCAAGATCATTCAGTGGAGAAAGGGCTAAGAAAACTGGATATCTGGCCGGGCGTGGTGGCTCAAGCCTGTAATCCCAGCACTTTGGGAGGCCGAGGCGGGTGGATCACGAGGTCAGGAGATCGAGACCATCCTGGCTAACACGTTAAACCCCGTCTCTACTAAAAAATACAAAAAACTAGCCAGACGAGGTGGCGGGCGCCTGTAGTCCCAGCTACTTGGGAGGCTGAGGCAGGAGAATGGCGTAAACCCGGGAGGCGGAGCTTGCAGTGAGCTGAGATCCGGCCACTGCACTCCAGCCTGGGCGATAGAGCGAGACTCCATCTCAAAAAAAAAAAAAAAAAAGAAAACTGGATATCCAAATACAAATGAACAAAGCTGGACACTGAACTTTCACCATATACAAAACTCAAAATGGATCAAAGACCAAGAGCTAAAACTACAAAACTCTTAAAAGAGGAATATCTTCATGACACTGGATTTGGCAATCTTCCTGAATATGACACCAATAGCACAGCCAAAAGAAAAAACACACATATACTAGACTTCACCAAAATAAAAAAATTCTGTACATCAAATTCTGTCAATGATCAAGGGAATCAAAAGAAAACCCACAGAATGGGAGAAAATATTTGCAGATCATGTATCTGATAATGGATTACTAGCTAGAATAAAGAATGTCCACGACTCAACAATAACAGAACCCAATCAAAAATGGGTGAAGGACATGAATACACATTTCTTCACAGAAAATACACAAATGGCCAATAAGTACAGGAAAAGATGCTCAGCATCACAAGCTATTAGGGAAATGCAAATTAAAACCACAATGAAAGGAGACATCCAATAAGACAGCTATCATAAGGATACCCCTTCAGATAATTATTTTAAAAAGAAGAAAATAAAATAACAAGTATTACAGAGGATGCAAAAAAACCAGAACCCTTGTTCATTGGTGGCGGGAATATAAAAGAATGAAGCTGCTATGGAAAACAGTTTGGAGTTCCTCAAAAAATTAAACATAGAATTATCATATGATGCAGTAATTCTATTCCTTCATATATACCCAAAATAACAGAAGGCAGAACTCAATTATATACTTCTACAATAATGTTTGCTGCAGTATTACCAAAAGTCTCCATCAACAGAGGAATGGATAAACAATACCAAAAGTCTCCATCAACAGAGGAATGGATAAACAATACCAAAAGTCTCCATCAACAGAGGAATGGATAAAGAAAATGTGGCATATACATACAATATTATTCAGCCATAAATAGGAATGAAATTCTGATACATGCTATCACATGAACCTTGGAAATAATGTGTGATTCCACTTAACATGAGACACCTAAAATAGTCAAATTCAAAAAAAGAAAGTAGAATAGAGGTTGCTAAGGGTTAAGAAGAGAAATGCATTACTTTAATTGCACACAGAGTTTCTGTTTGGGGTGATGAAAAAGTTTTACAAGTCGACAGTAGTGATCATTACACAGGATAGTGAATTTACCTAACCCCACTGAATTATGTGCTTTAAAATGGTTAAAATTGTATGTGTATGTTACCATAAAAAAAATTTAGAAATAAGTACCCAAAGCCTTCACACCACTTGTGGTGAACCTTTTGTTCCTCAGTTGAGATAGTGATAACAGAAATTACTTAGATAATACTTTTTGAAACCTTGGTTGGTAGTGATGGCCAACAGCATCTCCTCTCCCCCTACCCCAACACACATCCACACACACACACACAAAATACACTCAATACCCTATCAAATACCTGGAATTATATTTCACAAAGGATTACACAACCAATAATTTCACTAACGATGCAGTTTATATCCTCCCATACTGACAGATAAAAACACATACATTCTCTAAGCACAAAGCTTATCTTCACAAATAACTCTGCTTAAAGACAAAATTTCAATTAATAATCACAATGGGAATTTAGTTATTTAATGCAACTACTAATCTAATGTCATCAACAAAATCTAAGCAGTTTTATCACAAAACCAGGGTTATATTCAGTGGGCATGCATTAATAATCTATACAACTTTAACATTACACCAGAAAATGAATTGAATATATAAAAGTTCCCTTGATTTTTGGTGGTTTTCAAATTTCATGGCACAGATTACAAAAAAAAAAAAACCCTGTAAAAACAGATTTTAAATATTTTCAATAAAATGGTAAAAAATTGAATATATACCTTTAAGTTTTCATACCGGGCTGAAGATTTAAAACATCAAGCTGGCCCCAATCTGTCAAAACTGACAGATAAATATTTACAATGACTAGACAGACTTTAGTTACAAAGGTACTGGAGGTCTACATCCTCCTATCAAAAACCCTTTAGGGTTAATTTCTCAATGCAAACATGTCTTTTTAAATACTGTGATATATAAACTTGGATACATACCTAGAGTCTGGAGAGAGATGAAATACAACACACAAGTCAATCTTATTTCTGACCTGTCAAAAAAGCCTTCTGGCACCCAAACATCCAACATTGTCCCTCAATATAAAAATTAAGAACAGCAGAATAACTTTACCCTACTGGCTGACGTTTTTCTACAGAATTATCTTTCACTACATATCAAAGCAGGGCTCAAGCTCCATTAACCTTCTACAGAGTGTAGTTAGAAGAGCGCCAAATTTATAAACTGATGTGGCAACCCCAAAATGATATACTTTTCCAATGCAAACAAACTTTTTTCCATTGTTCTGTGTGCCATGTTATTCTTGAAACTTATGTGGCTACAAATAAGAAAAAAATTAGGGAAGTTCTGAACATATCTTGTACTTTTCATCAAGGCTAAAGTGCAAAATATCTCCATTATCTCTGATATTTTAATGGGAAAAAATCACATATAATAAAGGAAATGAAGTGACAGCAGAACTAATAAAAAAAAAAGCACTCTCAAATATATACTTGAAGACTATATTTTACTACCAATTTTTCTTTCTTCAGCAAAATCTGTCAATGAACCAAGTTCTCATAGAACTTAAGATTTTGTTCGATTCTTTCCAGGACCAGAAATTCCAAAATTACGGGGAAAAAGAATGGAAAAAAAATAACATTGCATGACAATGGACACTAAGTTCATAAAGAACTTCTTTTTAAAATGAGATATTATGGAAGAAAATACCATGAAAAGAATAATCCTATGAGAATTGTTGTTAAGGACAGTAAATTGGAGCCTTGGGTCTTCATGAAGATACTAGTTTATATAGAAAACTATAAATATACAAGACTCCGGGGGGGAAAAAGTCAGAATACATATTTAACATTCTGTATGATTAAAAATCTTTTAAGGGGAGCGGGAAAAGGACAGCCAACTGAATCTTATAAGAATACAGAAACTGAAAAATTCCTGGGTCAAAAGGTGCTCCAAGTGGAACCACACTTTGTGGGGAAAAAAACCACAAGAAATTTTAGATATTTTTTTTTAAAGAAAAGAAAAAAATACTGAATAATTGCAATCCCTTCCAAAAAGGAAATCTTAAATTAAGGGGAAAAGATTTGAATAGCATAAACGAGTCTGGCTCAGAAAGAAAACTGAACAACATATCCAAGATCTGTCCATAAAAGTAATGCCAGTATATCTTTAATATTAAAGAAATAGGCTATAAAAAAGTTCAGTCTCAGAATTGGTTTTTGAAAGCTCATTTGTGCTCCTTTGTAGGTGCGTAGTAAAGTTCCATGGGTTTATTCACTTTCCAGTATTTCTCACTGACCAATTCCAAAGAAAAAGAGCCATTCAGTACCTAAAACAAAAAAGAAAGAAATTATGAAAACTGCACAAACTATAATAATGAAATGAAACGAAAATTGAAGTTCACAGAATCTTTTTATTCAATCTTAGGAATAACTACTTGTCACTTAACACTGTGTTACGGTTTTTTACATTATTTATTAGATTTTACCCCACCACTTGCCACTCAGTTGGTCAATGTGCTCCCAGTTTCAACAGCCTATTATTTTAAATACTCACAGTGAACTGGCCACTGGCTGTTGCTATATAAATGGTATACTGCTTCTCACTGGCTGTATCAAGGTTCATCTGGTTTGATTCACCTTTGCTTCGAAGTTCTTCTAAAGCTAACCTCACAGCCAGATACTTGGATAAGTGATCAACAGTGGCGTTACCAGAAGTCTTTATGTATCTAGAAGAATAAATAATTAAAATTTTCATTTCTAGAATATGCCAATGAGAAAAATGTACTTAAATTATGGAACTAATACATTTCTTAAAAACTAAGTAAAATGGAAATGTCTCAATTGTTGACAAAATAGTATCAGAAATCTACTGCTCTACAATCTAAATTTCTTATTGCTAGGCACAGAAGAGGGGAAAGTAAACACTCAATATCTTACTGTCAGTCTACGAAAGCTTTACCTACCTTACCTTCTGCAAAATATGATACACAGTGACAAAAATCAAACAAATACACAAAGCACTAAGGGGGAAAAAGGAACAACATATCCCCAAACCTGAATGACCAGAATCTGCTGGCTATAGCAGCAACAGAAACAGAATAGAAGCTAATTTCTTACTGTCTAAGAATTAAAATGTCTTTTTAAGACTAAGCATAGAAATGTTCATTTGGGCCGGGTGTGGTAGCTCACACCTGTAATTCCAACATTTTGGGAGGCTGAAGCGGGTGGATCACTTGAGGTCAGGAGTTCAAGACCAGCCTGGCCAACATGGTGAAACCCCGTCTCTACTAAAAATATAAAAATTAGCCAAGTGTTGTGGCGGGCACCTGTAATTCCAGCTACTCAGGGGAGGCTGAGGCAGAAGAATCGCTTGAATCCGGGAGGCAAAGGTTGTAGTGAGCTAAGATCGCGCCACTGTACTCCAGCCTGGGAGAGAGAGCAAGACTCCATCTCAAAAAAGAAAAAAAGAGGCCAGGCATGGTGGCTTGCGCCTGTAATCCCAGCACTATGGGAGGTCAAGGCAGGCAGATCACGAGGTCAAGAGAACGAGATCATCCTGGCCAACATGGTGAAACCCTGTCCCTACTAAAAATATAAAAATTAGCTGGGCTTGGTGGCACAAGCCTGCAGTCCTAGCTACTCAGGAGACTGAGGCAGGAGAATCGCTTGAATCCAGGAGGCAGAGGCTACAGTGAGCTGAGATCACGCCACTGCACTCCAGCCTGGTGACACAGCAAGACTCCATCTCAAAAAAAAAAGAAAAGTGCATTGACGATTTCTAAAGCATAATATATCATTCAATCCCTCATTCAATAAATATTTGATGCTTATCTGTACTCAACGGCAGGCAGTGTGCTGGAGATACGGTAGTAAAGTGCCATTCTTGCCAGCATGAGTTTTAGAGCCTATTGGTACTCTAGTATCATTGTTGAGAAATTTGAATGGGCCCCTTTACCTTCTCTACCAAGGAGAGTCATTCCTTTCAGATGTGCAACTTTGGGTGGAAAGCACATGAGGGAGGAAGGAAGAAAACAACAATCTAGGCAGCTAGTAACTGAACCCCCGCAATCAATGGGATGACAAATATTGCTCCTACTTCTTACACAAGACTGCCTTTTACCTCCAAAGTAAACATTCTGAATTTAGATAATCTGAAACTAATCCACACACTTACCTCGTCTGTGCACTGTCATCTTTTTCCATAAGGGTGGGATGAGGCCTGAATACTAATTCAATTTCACTAGCACCATCCATTACTGGATCAATTGCCATTGCTGCATTGTTATTATCAAGCTCAAGCCCAGAATCATCAGATGTTTTGGTCCGTTTGTTACTAGGGCCTGCTTCCTGATTGCTATGTGTGGAGGCATTACTACAGTGTGAACTGTCACCATTATCTTCTGCTCCACTACCATTTTCAATCTGTTGTTTCTTGCCTCGCTGCAGTCTAGTCAAGAGGGAAAAAAGGATGCATAAAATTTACTTTTAGGTCTTTAAAGCAACAAATCTGAAACATGTTTGCTACTGAACTTCAGAATTCCAAAACATACTGGTAACTGAATTTGCTCTGAGTTGGATGACATTGTTTCCCACATGTTCCTGAAAGGTCTAAAAAAATCTCTCTCACTCACAGGCAAACATTTAAATAATTTAACAACTGTTTCTATTCACTTAATAATTTTACCGGCCAGGCAGGCATGGTGGTTCACACCTGTAAACCCAACACATTGAGAGGCCAAGATGGGAGGAGCTTGAGGCCAGGAATTTGAGACCTGCTTGGGCAACAAAGCAAGATCCTGTCTCTACCAACAACAAAAAACGTTAAGTAGCTGGGGGTGGTGATGCACCTATTATCTCAGCTACTTGGGAGGCTGAGACAGGAGGATGGCTTGAGCCCAGGAGTTCAAGAGTGCAGTGAACTAGGATCACTCCACTGTACTCTGCCCTGGGTCAGAGTGAGACGCTATCTCTTAAAAATAGTTTTCTTTATTAAACAAAAGACTTTAAGAATTAATTGACAAATCTTTATATTGTGATCATTTTATGTCATGAGGTTACAGGTCTGAAGAAAGGCATGATTCAGATACGAAAATGTAAAAGTTCTTAGGGAAGATATTTATGCCTCTTTAAAGAAATTCTTAAGGAAACAAAATTTAAGAAGAATAGTAAGTACTTTCTCCCTGCTGACCTTCCTCAAAGTCAGCTGAGGCAATACAAAATGAATCTGAGGAAAATGCGACGGTACCTCAATAACCAATGTGGATACACAAGCTGCTCTCTAACAAGCTCAGATACTAAAACTAATTACCGGGCAAGGCACTTTATACATACAATCTTGTTTACTCTTCAAAACAACCTGTCAAGGCAGTTACCATTACTGTCATTTTCTAGTTGAGAAAAGCAAAGAAACTCAGGTACGAGATTAAATAATTTGCCTAAGGTTATACAGCTAGTAAGTGCCAGAGCTAGCGCTAGGATGTGAACCAGACCACATTCTTTCTACCACATTGCCTGCATCCCTAACTTTATAGATAAAAAAAAAAAAAGAAGAAGGAATATATGATGAAAAAGAAACATGAAAGATGTCTTGCATTTGTAAGAATACTGTCATTATGTTTATTGCCAGAACAAGGAAATAACAGTCCAATAGTTAGGAAAGATACTCAAGAACTCATGCTCCAAAAAAAAAAAAAAAAATCCTGCTTGTAAAATTTATAGATCATTGCAAAACTAAGAGGGGATGACCAGTATGTTAAATAACAAACTATGATTCAAAAATATATAAGCACACACAATGGAATATTATTCAGCCCTAAAAAGGAAGGAAATCCTACCACATACAACATGAATAGACATGCTGAGGTCATTTAAGTAATATAAACCAGGCACCAAAGTACAAATACGTAACTTGGTGGCCTATAGTCAAGTAAAAAGAGAAATTAATAATAGTAAATAACAACAACAAAAAACCCAGAAGTCCAAACACTGCATGTTTTCACTCATGTGAGGTATCTAAAGAAGTCAAATTCATGAAACAAAGTAGAATGACAGTTACCGGGAACTGGGGGGAGGGAGAAATGAGGAGTTAGTGCTTAATGGATACAGGGTTTCAATTTTATAAGATGAAAAGAGTTCTGTAGATTGGTTGCACAACACTGTGAATGTTCAGCTTTGAGGAGCCGATCATTTAAAAAAAAAAAAAAGAATGTACTTAACACTACTGAACTCTACACTTACAAATGGTTAAGATGGAAAATTCTGTTATATGTCTTTTACCACGACTTTTGAAAAAAAAGGTATGAACAGGCTAAAATAATGAGACAAAAAATTAATAGCACAACATAAAGACGAAAATATCTTCTAAAATCCACAACTAAAGCAAATTTTAGTTGACCATAAATTACAATGACCTAACAGGTTTATTAAGACTCAATATATTTATTTTTATCCCATATCTCTTTCCAAAAAAGGATTGATGTGACAGAGCTACATTAATGTAACTGCAGGTAGCGTTTAAAGAATAATGTTCATATAAAGAACATTAATAATCTATTATATCCTACATTTATCAAATCACATCTATGATACTACATACTGTCCTGAGGATAGCATTTTAAGAATGACACCAATCTTGAGAGTCATATGAGGAACAAAAAAATGAGGAATGTGAATATTAAGCCTTTGGAGGGACACGTATGAACGTATATCTATATAAAAGTATTTGAAAAGACAGAAGTAGAATCTGAAATATATGTAAAAGTCAACATAAGCATTTCAACATAAGACAAACCCACACTGCTGCACACAAGAGACTAATTTTAATTCAATGTAAAGGCAGAACTTAAAAATTCACACATCGATTGAGCAGCTACTACTTTAAGCCAAGCATGGTTCTAAATAATGGTGTTAATAAGAATCAATGATTCTGACACAGTCTCTTCCCTCTTAGGGGTCATATCCTAGTGTAGTAGGTCACATATCAGAGAGTGATACATGCTGTGGGGAAAAAAATGAGGCAGGGAGGGTAAGGAATTATAGAGTTCTAGAATGGAAGATGAGAACTTAAGCAGATACCTGCTAAGAAAGTGAGGTAGGGCGGAGCAAGATGGCCGAATAGGAACAGCTGCAGTCTCCAACTCCCAGCGCGAAGGACACAGAAGACCGGTGATT
>NW_012114400.1:1570535-1619615 GCF_000951035.1 Colobus angolensis palliatus | reverse complement strand
ACATTGCACATGTATACATATGTAACAAACCTGCACGTTATGCACATGTACCCTAGAACTTAAAGTATAATAAAAAAAAAAAAAGAAAGTGAGGTAGTGTGCCATGTGGATTATTTGGAAGAAGAGGGTTCCTGAAATAGAGTAGTAAGTACAAAGGCTCTGAGGCAGAAGAATGCTTGGTGAGTCTGAAGAACAGTAAGGAAGCTGTAATAAAGTTGCCAACAAAAGAAAGCAGTGCCTATCACAAAGCCCCACCACTAGAAATGTACAAGCAAAACCAAAGGAATATTTGCTAGGAGAGTCCTTCTTCTAGCAAACGGTTAAACTGAATAACCATTAAAGTCCTTCCAACTCTTAGGAATGTAAAATTCTTTTAATAATAAATACATTTAACATTTAGTACATTATACTTCGGTAAAAAGAGTGGTACGCCAGTTTAATATTGTTAGAATGGAGCACATCTTTTAACCTTTAAGTCAGTGGTTTTTGACCTTGACTACACTACAGAATCATCTATGGAACCTTAAAAGCAGAAATTCCTGGACCCTGATTACTGGGACGGGGATGATGCCTACAAGTTTTCTGAGTGAGTGTGATGTTTAGCCAAGGCGAAAACCACTAGACTGAGATGGGGCTTTACTATTATCTCCTTCTATGGAAAATAATGATTCTCCTTGAGGCCTGAATAAATCAGACGATAATGTCAGAGAGGAAAAGAAGATGAGGGTAGGGAAAATGCCCACCTTATATAGGGTCTTAGAAACCATCATTAAAGTCGTTTGGTTTTTAGCCTGAATCTGAATGTGAATAAAAGTTATTAGAGGGCTCTGAGCAAAGGAAAACCACGATCTTCCTTTCAATTTAACAGTATCTCTGGCTGCTGTGCTGAGAATAGACTATGTGGGAGTAAGCACGGGAAGTAGAAAAACCAGTTGGGAACTTATTTCAATATATCAAATGAAAGACTGTTGTGGCCTGAATGAATCTGGATATACTATGGAGAAAGCAAAAGGTATTTATTTATTTACAGATTGGAATACAGGATGTGTGAAAGAGATTTAAAAGCGACTCCAAGGCCGGGTGTGGTGGGTCACGCCTGTAATCTCAGTATTTTGGGAAGCCGAGGCGGGTGGATCAGGAGGTCAGGAGTTCGAGACCAGCCTGGTCAATATGGCGAAACCACGTCTCTACTAAAAAATACAAAAATTAGCCAGGTGTGGTGGCGTGTGCCTGTAGTCTCAGGAGCTGAAGCAGGAGAATTGCTGGAACCCAGGAGGCAGAGGTTGCAGTGAGCCACGATGGTGCCACTGCACTCTGGCCTGGGTGACAGAGCAAGACTCCATCTCAAAAAAAAAAAACAACTCTAAAATTTCTGGGTTAAGCAAGTAGAATGATGGAGTTGCCATCACCCGAAATGAGTAAGAACGAAGAGAAGTAGGGAGTAAGTTCAGTATTCATCATGTTAAGTTTGAGATGCTTATTAGATACCCATAAGGAAATGTGTCTAAAATTCAGGTAAGTCCAGGCTGGCTATATAAATTTGGGAGTCATCAGCATACAGATGGTAAATAAAACCATAAAACTGAGTAAGATAATTTGGAGACAGATTTTGACAGAAACAAACACTGGTCTCTGTGACACACCATCTTTAACAGTTAGGGAAATTGAAATAAAAAGTACAAAAGAAACAAGTAAAGAAACAGTTAATGACATACAAAGGGAACCAAGAGACGATGGCCTCCTGAAAGCCAGGTGAAGAAAATTATTTAAGAGAAGGGAGAAATTAATTGTGTCAAATGCTGCTAAGTAAGACGAGGTCTGAGAATCAGTCATTAGATGGCACAATGAAGAGATCACTAATAGATAACAGCAATATGATGGGGTGGTGAGGATGAATGTCTGATTGGAGGAGGTTCATAAAAGAATGGGAAAAGAATTGGAGATACAACTCTTTCAAGGAATTTTGCTATAAAAAGAAGAGGAGAAATACAATGGTAAGTTGAGAAAAAAGTAGGTACAAGAGAGATTCTAGTATTTTAAATGAAATACCCTATTATGCCTGGAGGCATGTATTATACCTGCATGAAAAGTAATCATGCAGTACAACTATTTGTTACTGTATTTTAACTTTTTCAAAAAGTAACTTTAATTGTTAATAAAGTATTCAGAAAAATAGCTACCCTCTCTGACCCTCTTTCCCATATACCTGTTCATGGCCTGTATCTTCAGTCCTTCCTCAATGCTGTGACTGAGTGCTTGCTGATTATTGTGCTTGTTGATCCTGGCTAATACTCTCTCTTGATGAGCTTCATACTCATCACGACTTGGATAAATTTTGCTGATGAGTGCATCAAAGTTTGGGTCTGGCCTTAGTGATCTTTTGGAAACTAGTTTTTTCCGACAGGTAGGACATTCTTTGTTGCTAAATAAAAGGAGGGGAAAGCAAATGTAAACAATGCTAGTATCTTTGGACTAAGACAAAAATATCTGGCTTCTGGATATTCACCTTAATTCCAATACCTTTAATAAGTCACAGAAATGTAAACCGATTAACCTGAATTTCCTTGAAACTCTGACTAGTGGGTAAGCAAGATTCTGGAAACCTCAAACACTCTATACCACTTGTCAAAAGAAAAAATTTGAGTATTTCCAAAGATAATTTATAAATAACCATCTTAGAAATAAAAATCTATTCTCTTCTAATTTAAATTTCCCCTTTCCAATATCCATGCTTTGCAAAGAAAAAATACCCACTAATATATATGTTAATTTATATGTAATAAATTATTTTATTGAAATAATACTTTCATAAGTATAGTATTTTATATACTTAAGTGGAAAAATCATGGTTTTACGCTTTGTAATTTCCTCAAAACAAATACTCATCCTATGAAGTGTCTAAAAATCAGTGATTTCAATACAAAGATTTTCCTACAATTAAAACTTACACTTTAGAAAGATTTCTAGTTCTCAACTTATAGAAAATGTATTTCTCGGCTGGGTGCAGTGGCTCACGCCTGTAATCTCAGCACTTTGGGAGGCCAAGGCGGGTGGATCACAAGGTAAGGAGTTCGAGACCAGCCTGACCAACACGGTGAAACTCCCCCTCTACTAAAAATAGAAAAATTAGCCAGGCGTGGTGGCACATGCCTGTAATCCCAGCTACTCAGGAGGATGAGGCAGGAGAATCGCTTGAACCCAGGAGGTGGAGGTTGCAGTGAGCCAAGATCGTGCCACTACACTCTAGCCTGGGTGACAGAGTGAGACTCCATCTCAGGAAAGGAAAGGAAAGGAGAAAGGGGAAAGGGGAAAGGAGTAAGACGAAAGGGGAAAGAAGAAAAAGAAGAAAGGAAAGGAAATGTATTTCTCGGCCAGGTGCAGTGACTCATGTCTGTAATCCCAGCACTTTGGGAGGCCAAGGCGGGTGGATCACCTGAGGTCGGGACTTCATTAACATGCTGAAACCTGGCCAATGTGTTGAAACCCCGTCTCTAGTAAAAATAATTTAAAAAATTAGCCAGCCATGGTGGCACAAGCCTGTAATCCCAGCTACTTTGGAGGCTGAGGCAGGAAAATCACTTGAACCTCCAGGAGGCGGAGGTTGCAGTGAACCAAGATTGCACCACTGCAGCACTCCAGCCTGGGCAAGAGCAAAACTCTGTCTCAAAAAAAAAGAAAAAGAAAAAGTATTTCTCAAACCCTGGAAAGCATTTTCATGGTAAATTTAAGTACCTAGTATAATAACTCTTCTCAACATACCCACTTCTAAGGGCTGTGATGATGCAGTCTGCACAAAAACGATGTAAACACTCCTTCGTAGTCATGGTGTTCTTCAACATATCCAAACAAATTGGGCACATTAATTCACTGTGTAGACTTCGAGGTGAAACCACAATTTCTAAGCCATCTGTTATTGCCTCCTGTAAAAGAGTCACTTTAAAATTAAAAGCTACTTAATTTTTTATTATGGACAAGCTCAAACATATAAAAATACTGGAAATGGTAAAAACAAACATATATGTACCCATCACCCAGCCACTGCCATTGTCAACTCACAGCTAATTTTGTTTTGGCTATAATCGCCTACAGCTTCCCTCAGCCCCACACTATATTATATAAATGCTCTTACTTTAATGCTAAAGATAACATATTCATGTATTTAAAAGTTTACTAGTGGGAAATTAGCCTGGCATAATAAAAAAACATTGAATTTGGAATCATATACCTTAAGTTAGATCTAGTTCTAGTCAAATTAACTAGCTTAGTCTAAATAATTATTTAACATTGCTTTCTTATCTGCAAAATGAGAAAGTTAGGGCTAAATTAACCCTTAGAAAACATCCATCTTCAAAAGTTACACCATTTTCACAATAAATTATATGTTTCATGCTGACTATTAAAATAAGATTCCAATAAAAGTAGTCTCTAGTTTATAAATAGCTTAATAGAATTTCATTTTAAAATACTTTTGAACCCCGAAAATTATTTTCCACAGAGCAATTTTATACAAAGTAGTCAGCTTCTCACACTAACCCAGAAGCTGATTTATACCAGAATATATCCAAAGTATACAATGTATTGCTATATCTAACTGTCATGCCTAAATATGTTTCTCTCCAAAATGCATCTGGAGTTCCAATGTAAAATTTCAGGACTTATCTCCCCTGCTGTAGAGTGATTAGTGAATCCTACTTGGTTGACTACCCTCTCCACAAGCTGGCAGTGAGAACATAAGATTACTCAGCTCTAAAGCCACCAATATCAACTCCTACGGACTGAGGAGAGTTCTAGTATGGTGAGAATTGTAAAGCAAGATGCAGGTATAAGTAAGTGGCTTTCAATAGGTTCCTGGGCTTCCTGTTTCTACTGGCAGTCCATCATACTTGTGCTTTCTTTATATGGTCAAAGATGGATTACTCCATAAGAAAAACATAGAAACTATAGCTACTGTTCATAAAGGGCTCAAGTATTAATAAAATATGCTTGTGAGGTTTCAGCCTCTCTATATAAATATACATAAATACACAAATATGAATATATATAAATATGAAATAAAAAATTTCCCTTTTCCCTTAGTTTAACACTTAGACAAACTTGATTAAGGAAACTATCACTCAGAGTGTATCGATGACCCAGAGAGTAATCAAGTCGGTTCTCCTCTGCCTCTTTAGAACATGCCTAACAAAATCCCAACCCTGGATAAATTCAACCATCTGTGTTCTCCGCCAGGGCTGTACTTGTGCAGATATGTAGCAATGTAGGGGAAGAGAAAAAGGGAAAACCACCTTGGTATAACTAAAAATTTCACCAGCCTCATATGGGTGTTTAACACTGCTCAGCAACTGGTTAATCTAACAAACTCGCTTTTCCTTTCTATACATTATTTTACACCTTTTCTTCTATCTGCTGACCTTTTCCCATCTTCATATTCGATAAACTATCTTACCTCAATTTATTGAGGTATTTCATTAAAAGAGAGTTCCTTCATTTCCTCTGTATGAAATCTATACATCATCATCTATCTCTCTTGTTACAAGGAGAAACTATACCTTGTCCTACCAAAGGTATATTCCTTTGTACCCTCTCAAAGAGATTCTTCTTTTGATTATTCTATCTGCTCTCTGATTTCAGCAATCTCTCCTTCTCCACTGAATCAGCCTAAGAGATTAGAGTCTCAGCTTGGGCTGCAGCATAGTAAAACATGAATGATGCATCCTAGAGCTGTACAAGTGGAGAGAGAAGACGGGCACTCTACCTCCAGTTTTTTTTTTTTTTTTTTGAGATGGAGTTTCACTCTTGTTGCCCAGGCTGGAGTGCAATGGTGTGATCTCAGCTCACTGCAAACTCTACCTCCCAGGTTCAAGCGATTCTCCTGCCTCAGCCTCCCGAGTAGCTGGGATTACAGGCACCCACCACGCCCAGCTAATTGTTTGTATTTTTAGTAGAGACAGGGATTCACCATGTTGGTCAGGCTGGCCATAAACTGCTTACCTCAGGTGATCCACCGGCCTCAGCCTCCCAAAGTGCTAGGATTATAGGTGTGAGCCACTGTGCCCGGCCTCTATCTCCATCTTATAAATACAACTGAAAACTCAATTTTACATTGGTCTCCAGTTTTTACTCCATTTCTCGGCTCCCCCGCATAGCTGAATTTCTCTGAAGAACTGCCTATTCATCTTTCGTCACTTCTACCCTCCCCTTACTGGGCCATATATATATAATTATCATATCCTTGATTCATCGTGTGAACCAATGATGAGAACGGACCATGATTCCATTCAACCCTCAACCTCGTACAATCTACTCAGGTGAGCTTGCTCTTGTCAAGGTCACCAAGTATATACAGTCGACCCTTGGTATCCATGGGGGGTTGGCTCCAGGAACTTCCACAGATATCAAAATCCTTGGATGCTCAAGTCCCTTATAACTTAGGCATATTCTCCCATGTACTTTAAATTAGGAGTCCCAACCCTCAGGCCATGGACAGGTACTGGCCTGTTAGGAACCAGACCACACAGCAGGAGGTGAGCAGCAGGCGAGGAAGCATTACCGCCTAAGCTCCGCCTCCTGTCAGATCAGTGGTGGCATTAGATTCTCATAAGAGTCCGAACCCTATTGAGAACTGCACACGCAAGGGAGCTAGACTGCATGCTCCTTATTAGAATCTAATGCCTGATGATCTGAGATGGTGCAGTTTCATCCTGAAACCATCCCCCACCCACCCACCCCCGATCCATGGAAACACTGTCATCCATGAAAATGGTCCCTGGAGACTGCTACTTTAAATCATCTCTAAATTACTTGTAATACTTAATACAATGCCCGTACAGCACCTCATTTGCATGGATTCAACATAATACTTAGCACATGGAAAATTCAAGTTTTGGTTTTTGGAATTTTGTGAAAATTTTTTTTTCCTGAATTTTTTCAATTGTGGCTGCTTGAATCCACAGATGCAGAACCCCATATATGTGGAGGACCAACTTTATTGTCAACTCTAATTTACACTTGTCTAACCTTCACCTTATTCAGCCTGTCACTAGTGTTTAACTAGTGTTTAACACTTTAACTACGTCCTCCTTGAAATACTTCCTTTAGCATTTTTTTTTTTTTTTTGAGACGGAGTTTCGCTCATGTTGCCCAGGCTGGAGTGCAATGGTGCAATCTCAGCTCACCACAACTTCCGCCTCCTAGGTTCAAGCGATTGTCCTGCCTCAGCCTCCCAAGTAGCTGCAACTATAGGCGCCTGCCACCACACCTGGCTAATTTTGTATTTTTAGTACAGATGGGGTTTCTCCATGTTGGTAAGGCTTCCTTTAGCTTTAAAATCCCTCCCCTCTCAAACGCCTGTTTTTCCTTCCTTTTCTCTGGATGTTCCTCTCAGTCTCCTTCACTGGCTCCTTGTCCATTACCTAATTTCTAAATATTGAAGCAGCTCTGGATGAAGGTATAGGTCCTCTGCTCATCTCTCTGGATGATTTTATCCATTCCTATTGCTTAAAATGTGCTTGCTGTCAATCCCGAAAATTTTATATTTAGTCCAGACTAATATAAAAATCATCTCTAGTTGGCATCTCTGCCTGCCTGTTGTATAGGAATCTCGAAATTAATCCAATGTTAAGCATGTTTATTGCCTTCAAACCTGCTCCTCCCCTAGTCTTTGCCATCATCTCAAAACAGTCTTCCTTGGTGCCTTATCGGTACTTATTACAGCAAGGAGGACCTGCCCAACTTTCTACAATTTCTTGCATGTGAATTTTATAGATACTTACTTTTTCAATGTCTGTAAAGTCCATGGTTGGTGCTACATCTGTTTTACTCACCACTGTTTACCCAGTACCTACCACAAAAGCTTGTATAGAATATTCAGATTATTTGTTCAATCAATGAATAAAGTGTTAGCAAACATACAGCAGTCAGGAACGATTGAATATAAATTTATTATTACTGTATGTTCTATTTAAGTTGTCATGTTCTAAAAATGTATCCCAGTTTACATGTCTCATATGCCCTTTGGCAGTCATCTTAGTCATTACCTGAGGTGTTCGTTGTAACTCATATAAACTGAGTTCCCATGTTTTGCTTAATGGTTGAGTTCCGTTTGTCTGCACGGCCTGAGACATTGCTGGAAATAAAAAAGAGAGAAAAACAATTTTAGTATTTGGAAGGGAAGTGCTATGGTCTGAATGTATGTGTCCCATGTTGAAATCTAATCTCAATGCAGTAATATTAACAGGTGGGGACTTTGGGAGGTGATCAGGTTATGAGGGCCCCACCCTCATGAATGAAATTAGTGCCTTTATAAAGGAGGCTTGATGGAAACTTATGGCCCTTCCAGCATGTTCGGACACAGAGAAGCAGCTATAAGGAATAGACCCTCACCAGACACTGCATCTGCTGGTGCCATGATCTTGGAATTCCCAGTCTCCATTACTGTAATACATTTCTGCTGCTTATAAATTACCCAGCCTAAAGTATTTTGTTATAGCAGGCCAAATGGATTAAGACAAGATGTAAATCTCAAAACTGACTTTTAGTAATTGTTAATCTTGAGAATAAAAACAAATTATTCACTGGTTCTCAAAAATTAAAAAGAAGAAAAACTCAAGAATCTTTTACACTTGTAAATAGCCACCGCGCCCGGCCTAACAATAAATATCTTTATGAAATTTACAGTCATAGAACTTAGAACTAAATCAGGAAAATTTCAGATACTTCAGCATAGCTATCTAGTCTAACGCTGCCCAAGTTAAAATATCTACTTTATAGTACTTTAAACCACTAGTCATTCTGCCTCTATTTTCACAGCTTCACTCATGAAAAATTACCTTCAGAAAGCTCTTCCTAATGTTGAGACCCAAACTGCTACCTATTCATCCTATAGCTGTCCTCTGAAGACAAACTAATGATAATAATAATTAGTCTATAATTTTTCTACTGCCGGGCGTGGTGGCTCAAGCCTGTAATCCCAGCACTTTGGGAGGCAGAGACGGGCGGATCACGAGGTCAGGAGATCGAGACCATCCTGGCTAACACGGTGAAACCCCGTCTCTACTAAAAATACAAAAAATTAGCCGGGCGAGGTGGCGGGCGCCTGTGGTCCCAGCTACTCGGGAGGCTGAGGCAGGAGAATGGCATGAACCCGGGAGGTGGAGGTTGCAGTGAGCTGAGATCCAGCCACTACACTCCAGCCTGGGCGACAGAGCAAGACTCCGTCTCAAAAAAAAAAAAAATAATTTTCTACATGACAGTCTTTCAAATATTGGGAAAATGGTATCACATCCCACCTGATTTTCCTTTCCTTTTGGATAAATATCCTAGTTCCTCCTATTGTCCCCCATTTGACACCATTTCAAAGTCTCCTCACCACTCTGATTAACTCCGCCTCCTTTCCTGATATAAATGAACTGAACAGCATAAGACCAACTTCTTTGCTTGTCTTTGAGTAGGGGGACATCTAGTATAAATGTGGGAAAGAGGGTTGCAGATAAGAAAACTCACTCCTGTGGGGCAGAGAAAATGAAGTGACCCCAGTCATTCAAATATTTAGTAAATATCTATCACTAGTCAAGCAGAACTGCCCCAGGGTCCTTGTCTAGAAGGAAATGCATGCAAATAGCTCAACTACAATCCATAAGAAAAAGTCTAAGACAAAGTCTAAGCAGGTATAGAGACAAAAATAAACGGAATTATAGAGGTGGACTGGGGAATTTAAGGAGTTAAGGAGGCTTTGGCAGAGATGAAATAAACCCTAAAAAGAAAGGCATTATCAATCCAACAGAGCTTAAAGGAAAAAAATAAATATATTAATAGAGATTACTACAGTGGAATGGAAGTATAAAAGAGGGTTCTAAGCAAATTACAGCACCATGTATGGGCATGCTTGTGATTGGAAGATATTAAAAGTTTTAAACAGGGCCAGGTGCGGCGGCTCACGCCTGTAATCCCAGAACTTTGGGAGGCCGAGGTAGGCAGATCACCTGAAGTCAGGAGTTCGAGACCAGCCTGGGCAACATGGCAAAACTCAGTCTCTACTAAAAATACAAAAATTAGCCAGGTGTGGTGGCGCGCGTCTGTAATCTCAGCTATGCGGGAGGCTGAGGTAGGAGAATCACTTGAACTTGGGAGGTGGAGGTTGCAGTGAGCTGAGATCGCACCATTGCACTCCAGCCTGGGCGACAAAGTGACACTTAGTCTCAAAAAGGAAAAAAAAAAAGGTTTAAACAGGAGAGTAACATGATCAAATCATTCACAAAAACTCAAGTAGTATAGAAGGTAGAAGACTAGAAAGCAACTAACAATAAAATCAGTGAGAGAAAGTTGTTAAAAACCTGTATGATATTAACTATCTGAACTAAAGCAATTAAACATGGACAGAGAGACAATTAGACCACTAAGTGACATACAAGACACTGGTATTAAGAAAGAAGGGTCAAATATGGCTCTGCGAAAGCAACCATTTTTTATTGAGAACACAAAAGAAAAGTATGCGTTAGAAGGGCAGTACAGTTGCTACACACACTGAGTTCAGTTACTCACGGACCACTAAGGTAGAGTGGTCCAGTAGATGGTGGGGGCAAAAAAAAATTCCCATGCTTCCCTGAAGACACAACATGTCCCTCATTCCTGTACTCTGGAGCTAACAGTTAACAGACTGGTAATCACAGAGTTTGATTATTCAGTCATAGGCCCTAGCTACCATTTTATAAGTTTTATTAGACACCTACTATGGCAACCCTCTCTTGTGAATCAAAGTGAAAGCTGCAAGCTTCTCCTGGTAGAATTCCTGCTATATGCATTCTTATTATAATCTTAAATTATCGCACTTAGTAGGCTAGATGGCACAATTTCTCCAAGGATGATTTCTAGTTACCTCAGCTATTATGAAGAATTTGGGGCACATCAAAGATAATACAGCTCAGATAAGCTCTAGAAAGGAAAGGAAAAAAAGTACCAAATATACAATGGCCTTTTGTGACCAGCATGCCAAGGTCTCAAAATAAAACTGACTTGAAAACAGCATCCCTAGAAGATTCTCTTGCTAAAGTCAGAAGGGGGAAACAAAACCCCTCAAACTACCTGAAATGTGCCCTCCTTATGCATCTAACATTATCATGCTTTACCATCACCATCAGCCTATATTCCTTTTGTTCTTCTCTATTGCCTCCCCCAAAATCCTAAATGAACTATCCTTTCCCAAGGTCTCCTCCCCCAAAACAACCAACGACCTAATACTCATTTAAAATTGCTACAATGCTACTTCTAGTGGTAAGCCAACAGAAACTGAATTAAGGCATGGTTTAAGGCTAACAGTTAAAGCCAACAGATAGCTAGAAGAAGACTTAAAGACTGGGGAGGTACGGTGGCTCACAGGACTGCTTGAGGCCAGGAGTTCAAGACCAGTCTGGGCAACACAGCAAGATGCCATCTCCACACAAAAAAATTAAAAATTAGGTAGGTGTGATGTTGTGTGCCTATCATTGTACACACTTTGGAGGCTAAGGCTGGAAGATGGCTTGAGCCCAGGAGTTTAATGTTTTAGTGAGGTACGATTGTGCCACTGCACTCCAGTCTGCAACAGAGTGAGACCCCGTTCTTTTTTTTTTTCTTTTCAAGGAAAAGACATTAAAAAAAAAAAAAAAAAAAAAAAGGTGGGCGGGGGCAGGCACAGTGGCTTACACCTGTAATCCCAGCCCTTTAGGAGGCCGAGACAGGTAGATCACTTGAGTCCCAGAATTTGGACCAGCCTGGGCAACACAGCAAAATCCCCTCTCTATAAAAAATACAAAATGTTACCCAGGAGTGGTGGCACACACCTGGAGCCCCAGCTACTCAGGAGGCTGAGGTTGTAGTGAGCTGAGATCACACCACTGCACTCCAGCCGGGGCAACAGAGTAAGCTCAGGTCTCAAAAAAAAAAAAAAAATATATACATATATATATATATATGTACACACACACACACACACACACATATATATATATACACACACACCTAATAATAGTGACTAGAGTAAGAAAAAGAGTTGGCCTGTAGTCCCAGCTACTCAAGAGTCTGAGGCAGGAGGACTGCGTGAGCCCAGGGGTTTGAGGCAGTAGGAGAGACCCTGTGTAGGAAGGGAGAGGGAAGGAGACAGAAAGTGAAGAGTGGAGGGGAGAGACATGAGAAATTGCCATCAAGACTTTATACTGTGGAACAGACCCAAAGTTAATATAATAAAAACCCTGGCTGTCTTCTTGTTCATAAGCTAAAACATAAAATACAGGACTTATAAAATTAAAAAAAAAATTAAAATGGAAAATTGCAAATTTGGATAATCTCCAATATGTAGCTGAAAACATTCAAAGAACCTGAGAAAACTGGCAAAATACAAACTAAAACATACAACCCTTTGAATAAACCTAGCTATCAAAATAATTTTTAAAAATCAAAAGATATTTTATCCTCTAAGAATTAAAGACCTACTTATAGGATATTAGTAGACAAAGCAAGCAGAAAAATAAGAGGCTTTGTTTCACATTAGCAAACAAAGCAGCAGGGGAAAAAAACAATGGCCAGAGTCTATCCAATGATGCTGCTTTAAAGATGACTCTAGTTGTTGAATTTGAGGTGAACCATGTATAAATATAGATGGCCAGCTTCTATGTAGATATTAGGCTAGTGCAAATTAATCGTGGTTTTTGCATTGTTGGAATTCACTATTTGATACTGGAATATATTCTTCAATGTGGTTATACATCATTTTAATGGGCATTTCTCACTTTATTTTTTTTTTTGCTAATGAGTTATTACTTGCTGTTTATGTTTAGACTATGGAAATGGAGTTAGACAAAAAACAAATCTGAGTGATTTTCTTATTCGAGTTCAAAATGGTTTGTGAAGCACTGGAGACAACTCTCAACATCAACAATGCATTCCACCCAGGAACTGCTAATGAACATACAGGGCAGTGGTGGTCCAAGAAAGAAGTTCTACAGGACGAGTGCGGTGGCTCACGCCTGTAAACCCAGCACTTTGGGAGGCCAAGGAGGGTGGTGGATTACCTGAGGTCAGGAGTTCAAGACCAGCCCGGCCAACACGGCAAAACCCTGTCTCTACTAAAAATAAAACGTAAAAACAATTAGCCAGGCATGCTGGCATATGCCTGCAATCCCAGCTACTGGGGGGCTAAGGCAGGAGGATGGCTTGAACCTCGGAAGCAGAGGTTGCAGTGAGCCGAGATCGTGCCACTGCACTGCAGCCTGGGGAACAGAGTGAGACTCTGCCTCCAAAAACAAAACAAAAAAAAAGTTCTGCAAAGGAGACAAGAACCTTGAAGACGCAGAGCATAGTGACCAGCCATCGCAAGTTGACAACGACCATCTGAGAACAATCATACAAGCTGATCCACTTATAACTACACTAGAAGTTACCAAAGAACTCAACGTCTACCATTCTATGGTCGTAGCATTTCAAGCAAACTGGAAAGGTGAAAAACCTCGGTAAGTGGGTGTCTCATGAGCTGAGCGAAAATCAAAAACAACACCATTTTTAAATGTTGTCTTCTCTTATTCTACGCAACAACAATAAACCATTTATCCATTGGATTGTGACTTGTGACGAAAGTGGATTTTATTGGTAACTAGTGATGACCCGCTCAGTGGTTGGACTGAAGCACTTCCAAAGTTCCAAAGTACTTCCCAATGGCAAACTTGCACCAAAAAAAAGTCATGGTCACCGTCTGGTGGTCCACTGCCGCTACAGCTTTCTGATCCACTACAGATGCCGGCAAAACCATTACATCTGAGAACTATGCGCAGCAAATAGATGAGATGCACTGAAAACGGCAATGCCCGCAGCTGGCAATGATCAACAAAAAGGGCCCAATTCTTATCCACAACAGTGCTCAAATGCACGTCACACAACCAACGCTTCAAAAGTTGAAGGAGGCCAGGCACCGTGGCTCACATCTGTAATCCCAGCACTTCGGGAGGCTGAGGCAGGTGGTCACCTGAGGTCAGGAGGTCACTGAGGTCAGGAGTTCGAGACCAGCCTGGCCAACATGGTGAAACTCCCCATCTCTACAAAAAATACAAAAATTAGTCAGGGGTGGTGGCACACACTTGTAATCCCAGCTACTCAGGAGGCTGAGGCAGGATAATCACTTGAACTCAGGAGGCAAGAGGTTGCAGTGAGCCAAGATTGCACCACTGCACTCCAGCCTGGGTAACAAGAGCGAAACTCCACCTAAAAAAAAAGTTGACAGAATTAGGCTACAGTTTTGCCTCATCCACCATATTCATCAGACCTCTTGCCAACCACCTACCACTTATACAAGCATCTCGACAATTTTTTGCAGGGAAGACACTTCCACAACTAGCATGATGCAGAAAATACTTTCCAAGAGTTCATTGAATCCCAAAGCACGGATTTTCACACTACAGGAATAAACAAATTCATTTCTCATTGGTAAAAATGTGTTGATTGTAATGGTTCCCATTTTGATTAATAAAGATGTGTTTGAGCCTAGTTATGATGATTTAAAATTCACAGTCCAAAACCGCAATTACTTTTGTACCAAACTAACACGTGCCATTATTTCTAACATATATCCTATTACAACAGAATAAATCTTTCAGAGAACCAATACTACTCAGGAGGAATTTCTAAAAATCCATTGGAGGAATTTCTAAGAATTCCAAATGCTAACCCATGTCCCAACCTATAACTGTTACCCTAGGACCAATTATAAGCAGAACACTCCTTCTGTCTACTGAACACTACCCTGGAAAATTAATAGGAACTATCAAATAAAATATTCTGAAGTATTATACTTCTAGAGATACTAGTTGTTTGGACGAACGGAGGCAAGATGGTGCACTTCCGGGTTCTTCATCGGTGCACTTCCGGGTTCTTCATCCCTCCCCCAACTTTTCCCGCACGCGCGAAAATGCAGCCACGGCCCAGGGAAGGTGCAGAACAACCAGGCATGCGCCAGGTGACGTCAATCTGAAGAGACCAAGATTTACCTGGTCGCACCTGCGGAACGCCCCCAACACGCCCGTGCCCCGCCTATTGCCCTCCCACTCCTAGAAAAGCCGCTCTCCGCCAGTGAGCCACGCGGCCTTCTCACAGCCCCACTCCTGTCGGGATGTTGGGACTGTGGGAACTCCGTCCGAGAGCCCCACCGGGGGACTCTGCCGGCCTCCTTTGCCGGAGGCCGACAGACTTCTCCCTACCCACCTTCTTTCCCTGAAGCTAGGTGACCAAAATAAACTTGCAGTTTTTGCTCCTACACTTGCCTACCTGCTGGTTCTTTTGCGCCCGCTCGGCTGGTCTTAGAAAAACAAATCACTAGTTATCTTGCACATAACCAAATTATATCTGATTTGGATACCTGTACTCCTGTGGCAAATAAGACTTAGGAGTGATTGACAAGTTAGCTGCACTTCCAGAATTTCCTGGTACCATTTGGAAAAACTACAATCTTCATGACTTTGCAGAATTTTCTAGTTCTTCCTTATCTTTCTGTTAAGTCTGTATTACAGTAATATGTTCTCTGGTATCTACAGTCTTAAATACTACCACATGGATGCTATCTTACCAGATAGTACAGCAGGTGATCCTGAGACCAAAAATAGGGGCAAAGTCTCGCAGACTGCCAAAATCATCATCTCAATTCTTATGAACATGTCACTGAACAGACACACTCTTTGAGAATTAGTGTCTCTTTGCTTTAGATCAGTATACATCTTCATTTAAATTTAATTTAAATTCACCCTGCCCCAAAATTGTATTTAATCTTTCCTCTTCTGTTTAGTGAGAAACTACATTTCTGCCTGTGGTTCCCCCTTGCCCAAACCAAGAATGTGAAATACATTTAGCTTCTGTTTTTCAGATCTCAATGAAAAGTGATTTCAATGAACAATATTTGAGAGTCGCCTACGTATAGATACTAACATATACACAGAGTAGAGAAAGAGGAAAAGAACAAGAATGGGTGACCAAGATACAGTCTGAAAAGCTGAAGAGTAGAGTGGAAGCCAGCAAAGAAGATACGAAGTGAGGTGCCACACAAAATGAGCTTAAGAATTTTTTCCAGTGACAAGAATGTGCTCCCTAGACCACGACAGCCTAAATATCTTTGTCACACAACAGAACAAGATCTAGGTCTACCAGGGGCCTATCAAAAGACAAAATTATAACAAGTTTAAAGACACAATTGGCTTTTTTTTTTTTTTTTTAAAGACAGAGTTTCGCTCTTGTCGCCCAGGCTGGAGTGCAGTGGCGCGATCTTGGCTCACTGCAACCTCCACCTACCTCCTGGGTTCAAGCAATTCTCCTGCCTCAGCCTTCTGAGTAACTGGGATTAAAAGGCGCCCACTACCACGCGTGGCTAATTTTTGTACTTTTAGCCAGGCTGGTCTCAAACTCCTGACCTCAGGTGATCTGCCCACCTCAGCCTCCCAAAGTGTTGGGTTACAGGCATAAGCTACCATGCCTGGCCCACAATTGGCTTTTATTTGGGCTCCTGGAATTGGACAACATCTCATTTTATAAAATAAAATGACTTCCAATGAGAGGAGAGGAGGTTGGCTTTAAAAGAAGAAAAAGGCTGAAGAAAGCAGAAACAGTACAAAAAGCAGACTGGTTGTTTCAAAGATGCTTTCCTTTAAAAGGTTAAAACAGGGACTTCCTTATTACGAAGACTCAGGCTGACTATAAACTCCTATTTTTTAGAAAACTGGCCTATTTCCAAGTTTGATTATGTGGCACTTAGCACAAGTGACTCCATTCTGGTTTGTTCTGATCTGGTGGGGTCCAGAGAAAGAGGCTAGTCTGGAACAATAGCCTCCCATAAATGTTTCACAGGCCCAATTTCCAATTACAGCTCATTAATTATACTTCTGAATAAAAAAACATCTCTAATAAAAATATAAAAAATTAGCCGGGCATAGTGGCATCTGCCTGTAGTCCCAGCTACTTGGGAGTCCGAGGCAGGAGAATTGCTTGAAGCCGGGAGACAGAGGTTGAGACAGCGGTTGCAGTGAGCCGAGATTGCGCCACTGCACTCCAGCCAGGGCAACAGAGTGAGACTCCACCTCCAAAAAAAAAAATCATAAAAGATCTAGAAGAAAAGAGGGGCAGACTAAAAGCAAGATAAAATACACAGAAGACTAAAGGTTCATATTTCGCCTCACAAAATTATAAATCCTGCATATAAAATCAACAAAAGACACCATGAGCAAATTTAAAAGATAAGCAATAGCTAAGAAGAAAGTAAGTGCAACGTATGTAAATTAACAAAGGACAATATCCGTAATATATACTGAGTACAACATCAAATCCATTTAAAAGACAATTCAATATAAGCAAAATGATGAATAATTGACAGAATATATAACCAATACAATTAAATTGTGCTAAATTTCACTAATAATCAGTAAATTGCAAATCAAAATGTGTTCTATATAGGCTCTATTTTTCGCCTGCGATGTTGACAAAAATTAAGATGACTAATATTTAGTTGATATGGTTTAAGATTTGTGGTCTCACCCAAATCTCATGTGGAATTATGATCTCCAATGTCGGAGGAGGGGCCTGGCAGGAGGTGACTGGATCATGGGAGTGGATTTCCCCCTTGCTGTTCTCATGATAATGAGTTCTCGTGAGATCTGATTGTTTAAAAGCGTCTAGTATCTCCCCCTGCTCTCTCTTCCTCCAGTTTCAGACATCTAGGACCTGCCTACTCCCCTTTTACCTTCCGCCATGAATGTAAGTTTCCTGAGCCCTCCCCAGCCATGCTTCCTGTACAGCCTTGCAGAACCTAGAGCCAATTAAACCTCTTTTCTCTATAAATTATCCAGTCTCAGGGAGTCACAGTAATGCGAGAACGCTAGTGTTTAAAAGTGTGTGCATAAACAGGAATTGTCAAACCATCGGCAAAGTTCTGGGGACAGAACAATTTGGCAGTTGAGGCATAATTACAGTATTTAGCATAAGGAATGTATTTCTTGAACGGAAAATGGTTGAATCAAGCTATATGGGGCCATTACACAATCTCTATGGACATGCTGTAAGAACTATACAACACAGTGGCTCATGTCTGTAGTCCCAGCACTTTGGGAGGCCAAAACATACATAGTCATCCCTCAGTATCTAAGAGGGATTGATTGGTTCCAGGACACCCTCTGACTCTCCCAGATACCGAAATCCATGGATACTCAAGTCCCTTATATAAAAAGATACAGCATTTGCATATAACTTACGCATACCCTCCTGTGTACTTTAAGTCATCTCTAGATTACTTACAATACTCAATACAATGTAAACGCTATGTAAATAATTGTTATACGGTATTGTTTAGAGAATAATGACAGGAGGAAAAACATCTGTACATGTTCAAATGCAACCATACCATTTTTTTCTCTAATATTTTCAACCTGTAGTTGGTTGAAACCACTGATAAAGGAAGGCAGACTGTATTTGGTCTCTTTTTTTCCTTGTATTTGGTCTTAGTCCTTGGTTCCTGGCACAGATCATCTAAAACCTTTGGAATCCCTGAGTCACAGGGGTGAGAGGAGCCACTTTTCTTATTCACAGTAAGCCCGTTTCAACCATACCTGAGTTTATGCTAATACGGTTACTCTAGGTAGACGCCTAGATAGATTCAGGACAGGGACTGGTTTCCAGAAGAACCAACCACAAGATTAGAGGGTCAGAACATTCAGTCCCATCCTACCTATACCACTAAGAAGAGAAAAAAGGTTGGAGATCCAGCTAATTACTAATGGCCAATGATTTAACCAGTCATGTCCATGTAATGGAATCTCCGCTAAATTCTTAAATGATGAAATTCGTGGAAGGTCAGGGTGCCAGAAGGGTGATACATTCTAACTCCATAGGATAGGAGCTCCTATGGTTGGAACCCTGACCTCACTCTCTCTACCTCTTAATATGCTGTATCTTTTATAGTGTCCTTTTTATAATAAACTGATAAATATAAGTAAAATGCTTTTCTGAGTTCTGTGAGCCATTCTAGCAAATTATCAAACCTGAGAAGGGGACTGTGGAAATCCCCAACTTATAGCCAATTGGTCAGAAGTACACGAGGCATGGGCTTAATGGCATCTGAAGTGGAGGCAGTCTGTTGTGGGGACTGACCCCTTAATGTGTGGGGTCTGGCAGTCACTCTGAGTAGCGTAATCACTGACTTGAATCAATTGTTGGACACCCAGTTGGTGACTAAAGAGTTGGAGAATTGTTAGTGTAGAAAAAAATCCACATATTTAGTGTCAGAAATGTTGTGAGAAGAAACAGATTACAGAAGTAGATGTATTTCCATTTTATTATCTTTGATTGACATACAATAAAAATGTACTGGCTGATGTAATTATCTTACCTGCATTCCTTATGAGTAACAGTAGACACATAAGGCTTAGAACCACAGTATAATATGCATTTTAACATACACAGGTACCTTAAACTATAGAACAATCACATTTATGTATCCTTTTAAAAACTCAATAAAATTAACTGCTGTAAATAAAAAGACAGTATCTGAAAAATAGATGCCAATGACACAGAATGCACTAAAAGAACAGACTGGAATACTCTCTAAAAATTGCTGAGTATATCTGCTCTTTTGCTGAATAAAAGAGTAACACTCACTCTACTGTCTTAGCTGAATCCTCACCTCTCAAAGCAGCCTGTATCTGTCAAATGGCTCCTAAGTTTCGACATTGTAATAACTCTCTTAAGAAATTTACACAGCAAAAAAAATTTTAATTAAAAATAAAAAGAAATTTACCCAGCAAAAATTCTCATACAGGGATAGAATAAGCATATGTATAAGGATGGTCATCACAGCATTATTTGTAGTAGCAAAAATCCCATAAAAGTCTATGTAAATAAAAAAAATGGCTAATTAGGAAATATCCACAGTACCGAAAACTACGTAGCTATAAACACTGACACAGAACTCAATATACGTACACAACACACATTAAGTTAATTTCATTCTATTTAAGCAACCTAAATATATGTCATTCTGAGTTCTGTTCACTGTGTGTGTTTGTTTTTTTGAGACAGAGTCTCACTCTGTTGCCCAGGCTGGAGTGCAGTGGCACGATCTCGGCTCACTGCAACCTCCACCTTGTGGGTTCAAGTGGTTCTCCTGCCTCAGCCTCCCAAGGAGCTAGTACTACAGGCACGTGCCACCACGCCCGCCTGATTTTTTGCATTTTTAGTAGAGATGCGGTTTCACCGTGTTAGCCAGGATGGTCTTGATCTCCTGACCTCATGATCCACCCGCCTCAGCCTCCCAAAGTGCTGGGATTACAGGCATGAGCTGTATGTTTTAGCCACACTTGCCATCTTTTTCTTCATCAGTCTTGCAAAGATCATTCTCATTTTAGAGTCCTTTCACTAGCTTGTTCTTCTGCTTGGAAAGGAGTGATTTCTTCCCCAAAGATTTTCCCATAGCTAGCTCCCTCATACATTCTAAAGACATTCTAACCTTTCTCTCATGCTCTCTCTTTTCTTAACCATAGCATTTTTATAGTTTCTAAGCTTTTTAAGAGTAGTTATCTCTTATTTACCACAATATCCCCAATACCTTGCACTGTACCTGGCATATAGTAGTTATTTCAATAAATATTTGCTCAAGAACTCATCAATGGTGATGAATAAATAAAAAGACGAGTTCAAATTAGGCAACCTCAACATTTCACATTTTCATCCCTAAAAAATAACCCAAAAACTCCTCAACATAGGAGTCCAGACATTCTTCACAGTCACCTTGGTTTATTGCTTCAACTGTGCTTGGAACCCCCACCCTAGCCAGCAGCTCAGAGTCAGCCCCCTGCTACCTCCTCACAGCACCCTCTAGCAGCCCCAAGGCTCCTGCCACCAATTCAGTGCTACCTCTTAGCTGCCTCCCATGATGACAGCAACCCCTACCACCAGAACCATCAACTGCCAGATTAATCTCGAGCTTTGTCTCTACATCTACCGAATTCATGTCTTACTACTTTGTCCACAATGATATGGCTTTGCCATGACATTTCTTCACCAAAGTCATGACGAAAGAAGATATAATGAGAAAGTGACGGAGCTGCACAACCAACAGAGAGGCCTAATATTCCTTCGGGCCATCAAGAAACCAGACCGTAATAAATGGGAGGGCAGGTTGAAGACAATGGAACATGCATTATACTTGGAAAAAAGCAAGAATCAGTCACTACTGAAAATGCATGAACTGGTCATTGACAAAACCACACACATTGTGTGACTTCACTGAGATGCATTACCTAAGTGAGCAGTGAAACCTATCAAAGAACTGGGTGACGATGTTCAACTTGTCCAAGATTGGCGGGGAGGTGGGTCTGAATCTAGCATGGCAGAGTTAACTCTTTGACAAGTGCATCCTGGAAGACAGTGATGATGTGAAAGAAAATAGAATCTTGGGACTCTAAACTCACTATGCCAAAGGGAAAGTAAAGCTTAGGAACTAAGTCAGGCAATACTGCTTTCCTTTTGGTCCCAGATAGCTATAATTTCACAACCGAGACATACATAGCCTCATCCATAAGCCACGTTCCCACAACAATAGAGGGCCACATATCTCCCAAGATGGCTTCCCTCATCTTAATCTAAATCTTTCAGGATACATATCTTCCCTATAAACCAGCCCGAAAACTGAGTTCTGTTGAAGCTCACCTTAACAATGTCAATTACCAGCTTATATCCACAGGTAGAAGACAAGGATAAAAACCAGAAATCATCCCTTGGACTACCCTGAGATGAATGTATAATTGACTTTTTCCCCTACTCCCTCTTTTCACATGTAAATTATAGATATACTGAGGCTAATCAGAGCCTCACAAGAATGTAACCATTTGCCTCACTGCCTACTCTCCCTCCTTTAATCCTCCTGCTTGCTCTTTCCCCCTTTAAATAATCAAGTTCTCCCAATCCCCTTTGGAAAAAGCACAGGTCACAGATGCTCCTGTGACTGTTTTTTTTTTTTTTTTTCCAGGGTACATCCTCAACCTTGGTTAAATACACCTCTAATGACAGAGACCTGCCTTAAGTCACTTTTTGGTTAACAATGATGTGCAAATCCTTAGGCTCACTTCCCCATAGCCAATGGGGGTGACTTCCCTGGTAACCAAGGCAAGGCAAGCATGTTTGGTTATCCTAACTTTTCTGTAAGTTGTACCAAAATACCCACTTAAATTCTTTCATTTGTACCATTCCTTCAAATAAAGAACTTTGGCACAAAACAAACAAACAAAACCCAAACCAAAACACAGTTGGTTTATTTTCTATACAAAGAGAAAATATTTTCTACATTTCTGCATGGTCAGGTTATTTCTTAGCAAAGAAATATATCCTTTGAAGGACAAAACTGGACATTTTAATGTAATAATAGACAGTAAGAGACTTACCTCTCTGGTACTATGTGTTTACATTTCAAGGAAGATGAAACCTCAGACTATGGAGACATTCCAGGGGCTGTAAATTTTGAAACTAGTCTGATCTCCCTCCTCACCCCAAATATTGATTTATATTCCAAAGATTAAGAACCTAGGTTCCTCCTCAACCTTCTGCTCTAAGGATTAAGATTTATATTAGGAAGCAAAGGTCTATCTCCCTCTCTCAGGAGCTGGGGTTGAACAACATATATACAAGTTCCCAGATTAGTATTTTCTGGTTCCTCATATATCAAACGAATATCCTGCTCTCATCACATTGTCCTGGGAAAGAACTAGGGCAGAGGAGAACTGGTGCAGTTATTGCTGTAATAATTACTCTGTCTCTGCTCCAGAAATTGTATCTCTACTAGAAACTAAAATTTTAAATCCCCAACTAGAAACTAAAATTTTCATTCTACATTTTTCCATTAAAAACATATACCTGGCCGGGCATGGTGGCTCACGCCTGTAATCTTAGCACTTTAGGAGGCTGAGGCAGGCGGCTCACGAGGTCAAGAAATCAAGATCATCCTGACCAACATGGTGAAACGCTGTCTCTACTAAAAATAAAAAAATTAGCTGGGCATGGTGGCACGTACCCGTAGTCCCAGCTACTTGGGAGGCTGAGGCAGAAGAATCACTTGAACCTGGGAGGCAGAGGTTGCAGTGAGCCAAGATCGCGCCACTGCACTCCAGCCCACTTCAGTCTGGCATCTCAAAAAAACAAAAAAATTAATGTGTTTGAACTACTGGAAAATCTGTATTTGTATACTAGTTCAATTATATTATAGGTTAATATTCTGAAGACTAGTCTAAGGACCTAACCACTAATCATAACATTATTTCTACACAAATACTCACTTTGTATTACTTGGCAAACAAAGTATACTTACGCAGAGGTTCCCTAAAACACCATTTCTATCCCACTCCTAACAACAAATGAGACAGTCAGAAAGTACAGTAAATGATCTTTGGAACTGGATCAGTTTGGATTTGCATCCTAGCTCTAGCAGTCACTAGCTGTGGATTCATAGGCAAATTTCTCAAACTCTTAAGGTTTTTTTTTTTTTTTAATCTGCAAAGTGATAAAAATTTTCAGGTTCACTGGCAAAACTGAATGAGATATTCATATGAAGTACCTGGCACATTCCATACATGACAGTCACAAAACAGATGATATCACCTTCTCTATTATTTCAATTTGAAGAAGCATTTCTATTTCCTAGTCCCCTAACATGTAACAGACCAGGGAAAAAAATTATTTAGCTACCCCCAACTGACCGAGAATTTTACACTAATACTCTTTCAAAAAAATAAGTTAGAGAAGAAAATACGGAAAATACTAAAATCTTTGGTTAATGTGCCTCATACAGCTGATTCAAGACTACTCATTTAAGGCTTATTCTATAACGAACAAAATTTGCCAGAAAGGGCAGATTTCTTTATTAGTTGTCAACTGTTAGTAATCTGTATGTGGCTAAATATTCAGTTCCTGGAAGCTTAAGGGAAAAAGAAACATACTGAACAGGAACATTTCTGGCTTAAATTTCATTAGAAATTAGCAAATTATTTACAAAATGTTTCTTGGATTACCCTCCTCCCTAGTTCCAAACATATATCCAATCTTTGAGGGGATTATGATATTATAGAGTAGGCACACTGCTGTCTGATGATTAAGAGTATAGGGCTTGGCCGGGCGCGGGGGCTCACGCCTGTTCCCAGCACTCTGGGAGGCCGAGGAGGGCGGATCACGAGGTCAGGAGATCGAGACCATCCTGGCTAACACGGTGCAACCCCAACTCCACTAAAAATACAAAAAAAAAATTAGCCGGGCGTGGTGGCAGGCGCCTGTAGTCCCTGCTACTCAGGAGGCTGAGGCAGGAGAATGGCGTGAACCCGGGAGGCGGAGCTTGCAGTGAGCTGAGATTGTGCCACTGCACTCCAGCCTGGGCGACAGAGCAAGACTCTGTCTCAAAAAAAAAAAAAAAAAAAGTGTATAGGGCTAAAGTATACAGAATCTCCACGGCCTTTACTCTTTGGTCAGACTGTCAATAAACCAAAGTCTCAAGTGAGACCCTGGCACGTGCTGGATCACTGTGAACTCAACAGCTCAACTCTTAGATAAATACCCTCAAATGTGTATTTTCTTTCTTTCTTTCTTTCTTTTTAGACAGAGTCTCACTCTATCACCCTGGCTGAAGCACAGTGATGCAATCACGGCTCACCACAGCCTTTACCTCCTGGGCTCAGGTGATCCTCCCATCTCAGCCTCCCAAGTAGCTGAGACTATAGGCATGCACCACCATGCCAAGTTGTTTTTTGTGTGTATTTTTTGTAGAGAGGGGGTTTCACCATGTTGCCCAGACTGGTTTTGGGCACTCCTGGGCTTAAGCAATCTGCCTGCCTTGGCCTTGCAAAATGCTGGGATTACATGCATGAGCCATTCACCCAGCCAAATGTATATTTTCAACAGTTTAGGTGAAAGAGGAATTCATACTAAATAGCAGATTTGCAGGCAAAAGAGCTTACACTGTGTTGTAAAATTTTAGGAGCCTGAATTGTACTCTTACTAGAGTAGTTATGAGGGAGAAGGCAGCCATGAGGGAGCTTCCAGATTGGATGAAACATTTTTCTCAAAAAAGGAACTTTAAATATAACAGTTTGAGTGAAACTGTCAAGAGTTCTGCACCTAAAAACATTTACCAGCTGCTTTAATCGTAAAAATTTTCTGGTCTACAGAGAGCATCTGAAATAAAGCTATCGTTTAATATGAGTGAGCTATAAATTATACTCCCAAAAAGGAAGAAGAGTTTAGGTAAATTGAGTTACTTAGAAATGTCCATTTACATTTTGAACAATGGTTGCTATATTAATTTTCTATGGCCACTGTAACATTATCACAAATTTGAAGGCTTAAAACAACAGTAATTTATTCTCTCACAGTTCTGAAGGCCAGAAGTCCTAATTCAATATCACTGGGCCAAAATCAAAGTACTGGCAGGACTGTACCTGGCTTCCAGAGTCCCTAGGAAAGAATCTGTTCCTTACCTCTTTCAGTTTGGGGCAAATGCCAGTATGCCTTGGCTTCTGGCCATATCACTCCAATCTGCCTCTGTGGTCAAACTGCCTCATGCTCTTCTGTGGCTGTTATCTCCCTCTGCCCCTTCTCTTATAAAGCCACATGTGATAACATTTAAGGCCTACCTGGATAATCCAGGAGAATCTCATTTCAATACCATTAACTTAATCACACATACAAAGACCCTTTTTCAAAGTAACATTTACGGGTTGCAGCAACTAGCATGTAGGTATCTTTTGGGGGACATTTTTCAGCCCACCACACTGACCAAAGATAAGAGTGACTATAACCCATCAATGAATATAACCAACTCCCACAGACAACACTTAAGTCTTTATCCTGCATATAAGCTGTTCCCTTAATTTTTTTTTTAAACAAATGTGAAATACATTTCAGAAACTGTAACCACTTTACGGGAGACTGAGGCAGGAGAACTGCTTGAACCTGGGAGGCGGAGGTTGGAGTGAGCCGAGATTGCACCACAGCACTCCAGCGTGAGTGACAGAGCAAGACTCTGTCTCAGAAAAAAAAAAAAAAGAAAGAAAGAAAAAGAAAGAAAGAAAAAATAAAAATAAAAAAGGCCGGGCACGGTGGCTCATGTCTGTAATTCCAGCACTTTGGGAGGCCAAGGCGGGCGGATCACAAGGTCAATAGCTCAAGACCATCCTGGCCAACACGGTGAAACCCCATCTGTACTAAAAATACAAAAATTAGCTGGGAGTGGTGGCACGTGCCTGTGGTTCCAGTTACTCGAGAGGCTGAGGTAGGAGAATCTCTTGAGCCCGGGAGGCAGAGGTTGCAGTGAGCCGAGATCACGCCACTGCACTCCAGCCTGGGCAACAGAGCGAGACTCCATCTCAAAGAAAAAAAAAAGTATACTTTTAAATTACTTAGATTATCCCATTTTCCTACAAAGCATTTTTTTTCGTTTGACATACACTTCCCTAAGCACTATGAAACAAAGACAAACTAAGATGCCTTCTCTCTCTTTTAATGAGTTATCTTTTTCTCCCATAGTTACTGTTCCTTCCGCACACAGTAAAATAAAGGTCACATCTAATTAACTCTCTTGATCTTTAGCATTTTTCTTTTCCTTTTATGTTATATTACACAACATGTGAATGAGCAAATACTTTCTTCCTTAATTAAAGCAATGCTTGCTTACAGGATACAGGTGTTAGATTTTAGAAATTTACTCAAGACTAGGCAAACCAGGGAGCAATAATAAATTCTGAGTAAGCAATCCAACTGCCATCATAACATTGCCTGCAGTAACTATCACCTCATAAAAACCACTTTCCGCAGTTCAATCTAAAACTACAGCTGTAAGACAGACACTAATTTCTGTAAGCTTCTAAAGACACAAAGTGTTCTTTATTGAAAAGCTTGTCACTGTACTAAACATCTGGAATACTCATCTAAATTACTCTTGGTAACCTAATAGCTGCTTTGTTTAAAAAAGCAATACCAATTCCTAATTGGATTGTATCTTTTCCACGATATGGCACAAGCACTCCAAGGTAATTTGCCAAATCTCCATTATCCGGTCTTAAGTTTTTGAACACTAGTAATAAACTTAACATTTCTAGACTCTCTATAACTAAGTTGTGTTACAAGGAAAATAAATTTTTTAAGATTTTTAAAGCTTTCCTTAAAATGCAGATCTAATTTAGTGTGATCTGTGCTTCCTACCACATTTCTCCCATCACCCATCACTATCTCATTTCCTCTAACACTACCCCTGCCCCCACCACAGACATAGATACTTTAATAGCCCAATTTAATCTGTTTTTAAGGTTTCAAGATACACCTACCTAACAAGGTCTGAGTCAACACTAATTATAACAGTAGCAGTCTTATTTTCTTTCTGTTCCTTTGCATACCCATATTAGATACTAACAGATCCATAATGAAAACCAGTTGAGTTCAACAATTTACGAAACATTTATTGAGCTATCATGTGATAGAAAATGAGAACCTCTAAGAATGTATTGGCTACTGAGGCGGACAATCCTTGAACATTTTCAATATGATTTGATAAATGCTAAAAAAAAAAAAGCATAAATAAGCAATCAAATGGGAGAGGAGAAATCAGAAAATGTTTCCTGGAGAAAGAGACTCATCCTTGGAGGAAGAGTTTAAGGTTAAGTGAAAGTTAACCAAGTGAAAAAAGCAAGCAGTCCTGAAGGAAAAGTACACTCAGCATTGCATGTCTGGGAAACTCCAAGTAGTTCACTATTAAATGAGTGGGAAAGAAGTTAGGGAGTACAGACTCAGCACAGGGTGAGGCTGAAGAATTTAAATGTGAACTACATCAGTGAGGCCTAGTATGCGATACAAAGGTGTCAAGAAAGATCAACAGTGCAATGATGAAGAGATCACCTTTGGCAATAGTACAGGACGGATCTGAGAAAGTCAAGAATCCTAATCTGTGCAATAATCTGAAGAGACGAGAAAGGCCTACAGTAGAGCTGTTAATAAGAATAAATTAGAAAAGGCAGTGCTCAAAAATAACTAAATAGTAAAATACATGGGATATAGGAAATGAGAAAGGAAGGAAACAAAGAAGGGCTCCTAAGCTTGTGGCTGTGTACATGTTGATACTAAAAAAAATGAGACAGTAAAGCAGGAAGTAGTATTTTTATCACTTCTATTCAACATACTAGTGAAAGTTCTAGCCAGAGCAAGTAGTGGAAAAAAAGGAAACAGAAATAAAAGGCATCCAAATTGTAGAGGAAGTAAAATAATATCTTTGTAGATGACACTGTGTCCAGAGTTTATTCCTTCCAGTGGGTTGTCTTGCTGACTTCAAGAATGAAGTCGCAGACCTTCGCGGTGAGTGTTACAGCTCTTAAAGATGGTGTGTCCAGAGTTTGTTCCTTCAGAGGTGTCTGGAGTTTCTTCCTTCTGGTGGGTTCTTGGTCTCGCTGATTTCAGGAGTGAAGCCAAGGACCTTCACAGTGAGTGTTACAGCTCTTAAAGCCCTAACAGTCTTACAACATCTCGAGTTGTTTGTCCCTCCCAGTGGGTTCATGGTCTCACTGACTTCAGGAATGAAGCTGCAGACCCTCAAGGTAAGTGTTACAGCTCATAAAGGTAGTAGTGCAGACCCAGAGTGAGCAGCAGCAAGATTCATTGTGAAGAGCAAAAGAACAAAGCCTCCACAGCATGGAAGTGGACCCAAGCAAGTTGCTGCTGCTAGCTTGGGTGGCCAGCTTTTATTACCTTATTTGGCCCTGCCCACATTCTGCTGATTGGCCCATTTTCCAGAGAATCGATTGGTCCATTTTTACAGTGTGCTGACTGGTGCATTTACAATCCTTTAGCTAGACACAGAGCGCTGATTGGTGCATTTTTAGAGAACAGACTGGTGCATTTACAATCCTTTACTAGACACAGAGCGCTGATTGGTACGTTTTTGCAGAGTGCTTACTGGTGGGTTTATAATCCTTCAGCTAGACATAGAGGGCTGATTGGTGCATTTACAATCCTTTAGCTAGACACAGAGGGCTGATTGGTGTGTTTTTACAGAGTGCTAATTGCTGCCTTTACAATCCTCTAGCTAGACACACAGCGCTGATCGGTACGTTTTTACAGAGTGCTGATTGGTGCATTTTACAATCCTTTAACTAGACAGAAAAGCTCCCCAAGTCCCCACCTGACCCAGAAGTCCAGATGGCTTCACCTCTCAACATGATCTTATATGCAGAAAGCCCTAAAGACTCCACACATACACACAAAACTGTAAAACGCTGAATAAATGAAATTGGCAAAGTTGCAAGAAAAAAACAAAACAATTTCATTCGTATACACTAACAATGAACAATCTGAAAAGGAAATTTTAAAAAATTCCATATACAATAATATAAAACAATAATACTTAGGAATAAACTTAGCCAAGGAGGCAAAAGACTTGTATCCTGAAAATTACAAAACATTCTGAAAGACATCAGACATAAATAAATGGAAAGACGTCCCATGTTCATGGATTTGAAGACAAAATATTGTTAAGATAACAATAAAGCTCCTTGACCTACAATGGGGTTACATCCCAATAAACCTATCATAAACTGAAAATATCTTAAAGTGAAACCACAGTAAGTTGAAAATATAAGCTTAAAGTGTTTTCAACTTTCAATGTTTTCAATTTAAGATGGGTTATCCAGATGTAGCCCCATCACAAGCCAAGAAGCATGCTGAATGCATATTGCTTTTGTACCACTGTAAAGTTGAAAAATCATAAGTCGAACCACTGTAAATTGGGGACCGTCTAGACTATCCAAAGCATTACCAAAAAAATCAAACTATGAAATCTTGTCAGTGTTGAAATAAAGTACCTATTCAGTAGGATTCTGTGAAGAATATACAATAGCTATTGTTATTGGTGCAGTAAGACTAGCTATCCTATCCCATCCAACCTACATTCCTAAGAATAAAGTAGAAATTGAAGATTGTTCCTGAGGTAATAAACATTAATCATAACTTACTACAAAGAAGCTTATTTAGGGCTAGAATATGATATAAATTTAAGACAGATTAAAATATTCCATTTGTTAATTTTTTTTTTTTTTTTTTTGAGACGGAGTCTCGCTCTGTCGCCCGGACTGGAGTGCAGTGGCCGGATCTCAGCTCACTGCAAGCTCCGCCTCCCGGGTTTACGCCATTCTCCTGCCTCAGCCTCCCGAGTAGCTGGGACTACAGGCGCCCACCACCTCGCCCGGCTAGTTTTTGTATTTTTAGTAGAGACGGGGTTTCACTGTGTTAGCCAGGATGGTCTCGATCTCCTGACCTCGTGATCCGCCCGTCTCGGCCTCCCAAAGTGCTGGGATTACAGGCTTGAGCCACCGCGCCTGGCCCCATTTGTTAATTTTAAATGCCCTTCTGAATTAAGTCTCTAACTATGGCACTGTGAATAATAGGTCCCTCAAAGGTATCCAAGTCCTAATTCCCAGAATTTGTGCATGTTAACCTTACATGGCAAAATGGACTTTGCCAATACGATTAAATTACAGCTCTTAAGATGGGGAGATTATCCTGGATTATCCAGGTTTGGCCCAGTGTAACTGCAAAGGTCCTTAAGAGGCAGACAAAGCGAAGTGATGTGAGAAGCAGAGTCAAAGAAGCTGTTATGAAGGAGGCCAGGGTAAGTAGTCCAAGAGAGTAATCTAAGACACTGGGAAGCTGGCCTGAAGATGGAAGAGGGGTTGCAAATTAAAGAATGCAGATAACCTCAAGCAGCTAGAAAATGAAAGAAAATGAATTATTCACTAGAGATTCCAGAAAGGTCACAGACCTTCCAACAGCTTGATTTCAATCCCGTAAGACTCATTTTGGACTTCTTACTGCCAGAACTGTAAAACAGTAAGTTCATGTTGTTTCAAATCACTACATTTTGGCAATTTGTTACAGCAACTATGTGAAGCTAATACACCAGTTGAACCCTAATTATCAGGAGAAAATGGTAAGAGTGGGAGAAGGTGACAAAAAATGCAAACTTCAGTTTATTTGCTCAATAGTCTTGTCTTCTACCAAAAGAAAACCAAATGCACCCACAGGAAAAGTCTTCCTTTAAAGAAGTAGTTCTCAAACCTCTGGCTATATATAAGGAATCATCTTTCATCTGGAGGGCTTTTAAACAATTCTGATACCAAGGCTGCATTTCAGACTCACTGAATCAGTATCTTTACCCCTCATCCACCCCCAGTTTAAAAGCCAGCCAAATGGTTTTTATGTGCAGCCACTTTTGAGAATCACTATTCTATGTATTCTGTGTAAAAAATTACTGTTTCAGTGATCTAAGAAACATCTGGCATTTCCAAATGGTACTTCCCCAAATAAAGACACTGCTCAGAATTCACTCATTTACAGTTACTGGTTTAGTGTATATTTTGTTAACTTTAAGAAGTTACCTTTGGCAAAAAGTTGCCTGGGACAAATTCCTAGAAGTGGAATTACTGGACCAAAGGGCAAGTAAATTTTTTTATTCTGATAAATATGTCAAATCATTATACCAATTTACATTTCTACCAATTAGAGAAAAACAACGGTTTTTTTAAAACACCCTGTCCAATCTGATAAGTGGGAGGGAAATGACACTTCTTTGTTGTTTTAATTGGCAAGCCTCAATCATGAGATAAACAGAATATCTTTTCACAGTTTTATTGGCCTTTTTCTCTTTTTTTCCGTCTACCAATTATTTATATCCATTTCTGTTAGTTCCTTTTTAAGTTAACTTATAATAACTCCTTCTTTTAAGGAAATCGACCTTTTGCCTGTCATGAGTGTTAATTTTCCCCATTTTGCTGCTTTGTCTTTTGACTTTTTCAGTACACAACTTTTATCTTTTATATATTTTTAGTGTACTTTTCTTCTATGGCATTTTCGGAAGACATACTCTAAAACTGTAAAAAACAACCACCTATACTTTCTTGTAATTTTTTTTATATTTAAAGAGGCTAGGATCTAGCTACTCCATTCCATGCAATGAGCAAGTTTCCCAACATCATTATTGTTTAGTTCTCTCTTCTCCACTGATAAAGTTAGCATGCTCTTCTAACTCACGACAAAAATGGGAAGAGTGAGAAATATGTGTATATGTGAATATATACACATGTCTTATGTGTATATAATATGCATGTGTGTATATCCAAAAGTTGTAAAAGATAGCTTAACACTATAACTTCCTACACTGTCAACAATAAATGATTGCCTGATTCAGGTATACAGAGTATATAAATGCCTTAATAAGGTTACAAAATATGAACTTAGGCAGTGGGAACACTGTCCCCACAGCTGCCTTTGAAAAAGAAACACAACTGTCACAAAGCTACCTGCCTCTTTCTTCCTCAAAAGCGGTTAAAAGTTCTCCCTAGCAGTTTTCTTCCATGTTTGTACTCAGCCTTGTAAAATATTTGCTGCCACAAGGTGGAGACAACTTGATTACAGGAATACTGGTTACTGAAACAGGAGTAGGCACAAATTTTCTATGGTAAAGAATCACTGCTTCTAGATTCTTGTGTGAACCACAGGGCTAGTCACTTACAGCTGGGGGTCCAGTTTCCTCACTTGTAAATGTAAACCTTTATGTTAAGTAGCATCAAGAGCTCTCTAAACTCTAATATTCTGTGGATCAAAGCAGGCTAAATTAAATGTTTCTGACAGTGCATTGCCTAAAAACAGTCTTGTTCTCCTGAGCTAAGAAAATACTCTACCTTTAGCAATTTCTTTCAACTTGAATACTTCAGCAATTTCTTTCAACTTGAATACTTCACCAATTTGGTTGGCTGGTTTTTAACTTTTCGTAAACAACCAGTTGTTTCCTCCAATCTTTTATTTTCAAAGTCAAAAAGAGGCATATTGCATTAAAATTCACGCATCTAGCCTACCCCAAGTCATAGCTAAGGATTCCTGCCGTTTTTTTCCACGCTGTCTTAAAGAGAATGGCTACTTCCATACTTCTCCACGTCCACCTGCCATAATTGCATATGTATTTGAAACAATAAGCTATCGATTTTCCTCTATACTGGTAGCCTTGGTGCTAAAGGCTGCACATTTGGGGTTTTGTGATCTTGTGTGGTTTTTTATTTGGTTGGCTGGTTTCTGCCTGAAATCAGAATCTTCCATTTCTGTTTCCTTTTTTTTTTTTTTTCCTTTTAAGATATAGGGTCTTGAGACCATCCTGGCTAACCCGGTGAAACCCCATCACTACTAAAAATACAAAAAATTAGCCAGGCATGGTAGTGGGCTCCTGTAGTCCCAGCTACTCAGGAGGCTGAGGCAGGAAAACAGTGTGAACACCCGGGAGATGAAGCTTGCAGTGAGCCGAAATCACACCACTGCACTCCATCGAGCCTGGGTGACACAGCGAGACTCTGTCTCAAAAAAAAAAACAAAAAAAAGAGATAGGGTCTCACTCCAGCACCCAGACTGGAGTGCAGTGGTTCAGTGACTCATAGCTCACTGTAGCCTCAAACTCCTGGGCTCAAGTGATCCTCCCATGTCAGCCTCCCAAGCAGCTAGGACTACAGACTCATCACCACGCTCGGCTACTTTTTTAACTTTTCGTAAAGACGGGATCTTGCTATGTTGCCCAGGCTGGTATTGAACTCCTGGTCCCAAGTGATCCTCCCACCTCAGCCTCCCAAAGTACTGGCATTACAGATGTGGGTGACCTTGCCCAGCCTGTTTCCTCAATTCTTAATGGTCTGTCCCTCTGACAAGACATGTTCCTTATACCAGTACTCATTCCTCCTGGTTCTCATCTGCCAGGCTAAATTTTTTCGTTTTCTCTAAGGATGCTTCAACCTCTGCTTGCCAAAGGAGTTTCCAGTCTACTGATTCATCCAATTTATTTGAATCTAGTGACCCATTAGTCATCTAAACCTCAGACTTTGGCATAACCTAGGCTTTCAGTCCTGAACACATACCAACTCTATACCACAAATTCATCACATTCTTATAAAGGACTACCTTTAATTCTCCGAGTGCCCTTAGACCAAGAAAACCAAAGGATGTCAATAATTTCCTAGCAGAACAGAAAAATTTTAAGTCCTTAAGTGAGCGAGGAAACTACCAACTTCAGTTTATATTCCTACCCAGATAATAGAAACCTCTAAACGAGGGAGTATACTGATATGGTGGCAGTATCCAGGTTACTACTGACTGTTGACTGCCACTCTATGCTGACACCACATATGATTGGCCCCAATAAATAAATCTGTAGACTTAATGACACAGATCAGTTATCTGTATCTTTGTGACAGATATGTGAAACACAACTAAGGCATAAAGCAAAGCTGAAAGATTTACATAAATTTGAATTAAAGACAAAACAAAAAGAGAAGTCTAACTACTGACTCTTAGTCCAGGCCTCATATGCCATAGCATAAGTCAGCAGCTTCTGAAAAGTGGTATATTTCAAGATTGTTATCCTTTCCTGGGTAGATAAATGTTCATCAAGTGCCAATGCTAGCTTTAGCAAGTAACAACGCAAGCAGTCACAGTAACATTCCCTTGTGTCACTGGAAATATACTAACAAGTTCTACTTTTCTGGGAAGGCCACAATCTAATGGCAAATTAAATTTGTGGTCAGGTAGAGACCTAAGAAAATAATCACATTCAGAAAGATAATAAAGAGAAAAGCTGAAGACTAATACCTTTACACTCTTCTAACAAGAACTAGAATAATCCACTCAAAAACCAGCTAAGGAATTCATTTCTAGAGATAAAAATATAATTTTCGTATTATTTGACCAAGTAATCCCAGTTGTGGAAAACAATGCTATTAATGTGCTTAATGGTCTCACAGTAAATGTCAGAGGCAAGACTCAAACCCAGGTCTGTTTGAGTGAGAAGGCCATACGCTTAGCCACCAACCAAACATATTGTTTATTACTACTGCTACTACAACAATAAAGCCATTAATATGAAGATGTCTGCTGCAACCAGGACATTTTTCCAGTCGTTCAATATAACAATACCATATTTAACGACTGAAGTACTTATAAGGTAATGTGATTAGAGATAACACTAACTTGCATCAGCGCTACAAGGACAGCTACGTAAGTTATGTTCTAGAAGGTAATATAGGCTTGGTACTTTTTTCCCTCAATTTTTCAACTCCCATTATTATTGTTACCATATTACAATAAGGCACAGATTTTTTTTAGCAGTTTTAAGGCAAAAATAGCCAAGAACAGATAAGCAAAGAATGTGGTTCCCATGTCCCCTGTCACATAGGCAGATTTTCTTTTGCAGAAAAAGAAAAAAACCACTATTATGGAGTAGCAGCCAGACTGGGATTCAGGAGACTTCTATTCTCATTTTTCATTCTTGAAACAATTCCAAAAGGTAAACTAATTTAATCTCTCTCTTCTCTTCTGGCCTTGTCTCCAGATTTCTGCAACTTGCAACAAAAAAGCTTAATCCTGGCAGAAGTAGCTCCAGAGGTTTCAAAGGCTGAAAAAAAGCCAGGGACCAGGAAGAGGAAGCTAGAACAAGAAACCAGAAACTACTAGAAGTTTTATAGTCTGATAAATCTAAAATTAGCATAATATTTAGGTTCACAAAAGCAGCAAAAGTATGGCACACTTCATATATACTGGAAATCAACATGACTTTAACCAAGTCAATATACAGACCTAAACCTCTTTATCCATAAAATGAGCATGTTTTAGGTGATATCTTAAAAAATCTACTGCTCTGGAAATAATGCAAAGAGCTCCAAACAACAAAAATACATATACTGAAATGCCCATTAGGGCAAAGCTACTTATAAACAACTAGACTTTGATAATCTTAATGTGAGTTCTTCAAATAATCAATATTAAAAAGAGAAAACCATAACACAATAAACAAAAACTTAAGAAGTTAAAGTAGCAAAATCCATTCTCTCAAAAGCAAAACTCATTCCACATTACTTAACAATAAAGAGGAAGGAAAACTAACATTAATTCAAGACAACAGATACTGTTTCAAATACTTTTTACAGTTTTCCCTCTACCTCTACTTTTAACAAAATTCCTGTAATCCATGGTTTTTAACTGTTCTGGGTCTACATTCCCCTTAAGAATCTGATGAAAGTAAGGAACTCTCACCTCTGGGAGAAAAAAAGACATAGAAAAGCACATGCACACAAAATTACAGAGTACAGTCCTCCCTGAGTATCCATGGGGTTCTGAAGATACTCACACACCACAGACACCAAAAGCCACAGATGCTCAAGTCCCTTACATAAAATGGGGTAATAGCTGCATAACCTACACACATCCTCCCATATTCTTTAAATCATCTCTAGATTACTTACAGTACCTAACACAATATAAATGCTATGTAACTAGTTGCTAGACTGCATTTTCAAAATTTCTATTACTATTATTATTTGAGATGGGGTATCACTCTGTCACCAAAGCTGGAGTGCAGTGGTGCAATCAAGGCTCACTGCAGCCTCGACCTTCCCAGGCTCTGGTGATGCTCCCACCTCAGCCTCCTGAGTAGCTGAGACTATAGGTGTGCACCACCAAGCCCGGCTAATTTTTGTAGTTTTTGTAAAGACAGGGTCTCACCATGTTGCCAAGTCTGGTCTCAAACAGCTGGGCTCAAGTGATCCATCCATCTAAGTGCTGGGATTACAGGCATGAGCTACTGCACCTGGCCAAAAACTCGTATTATTTTTAAACTGTTGTACTCTTATATTTTATTGTGTTGTTTTTTTTTTTCCTCGAGAGTATTTTTCCATCTGCAGTTTGTTGAATCCAAGGAAACGAAACCGTGGATACAGAGGGATGACTGTATTCGTGGATCCTTAGAGACACCTGGACTGAAGGTCACGTCACGAACATATGCTCTGCACTACCTAAAAAAGAATTTCCCTACATGGGGAAACAGGCTATCTTCTTTCATTCCCTCTTTGTTTTCTTCAACTCTACTGCACAACAAGCTACTGCCATCAAAGACAGTCACAGACTCATTCTTGGAAAGGTAACCTTACACAGACAACAGGTACTGCTTTACTTCCATCCCACTGCCACATGAATAATAGATGATCTTATCATCAACATAAATACAAATCTTAAAAAGCCTTATAAACCAACCACAAGGAAATGATTAAATACACTATGGTTCATACACCTGAAATATTAATCATTAAAATGTTAACAAACTAGCTATGGCACAGAAAATGTTAATGATATTTAGATTTTTTTTTTTTTTTTTGAGACAGGGTTGCCCAGGCTAAAGTGAAACAGTATGATCATGGCTCATTGCAGCCTCAAACTCGTGGGTTCAAGCAATCCTCCCATGTCAGCCTGCATAGTAAGTGGGACTACAGGTGTGCACCACCACACCCTGCTAATTTTATTTTTCTTTTTCATAGAAACAGGATTTCACTATGTTGCCCAGGTTGGTCTTGAACTCCTAGTCTCAAGTGATTCTCCTGCTTCTGCCTCCCAAAGTGTTGGATTACAGGCATGAGCCACCGCACCCAGCCCAGATTTTAAAACACACATAAATTGATATCTACATATAAAATACAGTTAAAACTATGTTTTAAACAAAATCAAACCAAAATCTAAAATTTATTTCCAAACATAAATTGAGCAAAATGTAAGTGTGATTAAGTACCAACAGCAGTTTTTCCTACTTCTTCAAATTTCCTAAATTTAAAAAATAAATTTTAAAAATGAAAAAAGCAACAACTGAATGCTACATTTTATTCAAAGACAATTTAAGTAATAATTTATGGACTTCCCCCCATTCTTAGCTCTTAAACTACTTCCAAAAGGACTAAGCAGCATATTGAACATAGGGATTACAAATAAAAACAATCCATTTAAAAAATGAATGATAGACCAGGTGCAGTGGCTCACACCTGTAATCCCAGCACTTTGGGAGGCCAAGGAGTGAGGATCACTTGAGGCCAGGAGTTTGAGACCAGCCTGGGCAACATAGCTAAACCCTGTCTCTACAAAAATAAAAAACAATAATAAAATAAATTAGCCAGGTGTGATGGTGGACACCTATAGTTCCACCTACTCAGGAAGCTAAGTTGGGAGGATCTCCTGAGCCCAGGAGTTCAAGGTTGTAGTGACCTATGATCATGCCACTGCACTCCAGTCTGGGCAACAGAGGGAGACCCTGACTCTAAAAAAATGAGAAAAGAAAAAGAAAAAGAAAAACGATGGGTAACTTATCTTGTAAAATTTTTTTCTCACTGCACACCAATATTGTTTTAATTTTCCTAAATCAAGTATTCCAAAGATTATTCAAAAGCTTTCAGAACAAATTAAACTGACATTAATAATGTTATCTACATTATACACAACTATAATATTATCTTTTCAAGTAATGAAGAACTCTTCAAGTAATGGAGAACTCCTGAGAAAAAAATTTCAAGAGACTAACAAATTATCATAGAACAACCCGAACTGATAAATGGGATCTACATTTCAATGCAACTGTAACAATTCTAGTAACATTAAGAACAAAGAAATTTAGTCTTACTATTCTAGATAGTACTTTAATATTTGAGAGCCTTTAAAAACATACATTACTTTACAATTATATGAGGAAATGTTCCTAGAGGATAGCACCCCACAGCTATCTATATAAAAAAAAAAACCACCTTTGCACTAATTCGAAGAGCCCTGTTTTCTTCACAAATATGCTAACTAAAAATTTTAAGATCAACGACAAAAGGATAGGTTCATTAAAACTAAACAACAGATATAACTTCCAATCTTGCAAGTATATTTTTAAAAGCAGAGATTTTCTGAATCTGATATAACCCTCATATAAAATGAAATTACAGGCTGGGCACAGTGGCTCACACCTAGCAATTCCAGACTTTGGGAGACCGAGGCAGACGGGTCACTTGAGTTCAGGAGTTCGAGTTCGAGACCAGCCTAGCCAACATGGTGAACCCTCATCTCTACCCAAATACAAAAATCAGCTGGGCGTGGTGGCGCTGACCTGTAATCCCTGCTACTCAGGAGGCAGGAGAATCGCTTGAACCTGGGAGGCGGAGACTGCAGTGAGCTGAGATCGCACCACTGCACTCCAGCCTGGGGAACAAAGTGAGACTCCATTTAAATTTAAAAACAACAAAAAACAAAAAACTACAATAGTAATTTCCAGCCAAAATAAACGATACAGGTTTAGCACCCCAAAAAGAAAATCTAAAACTTTTTGGACATGGACATGATGCTCAAAAGAGTCATGCTAAAAAGAAATGCTTATTGGAGCATTTCTGATTTCAGATTTTTGAATTAGGGATGCTGAACTGGTTAAGTATAAAGCAAATATTACAAAATCTGGAAAAATATATCTGAAATCCAAAATACTTCTGGTCCTATGGATCTTGGATAAAGGATACTCGATCTGTAGAGCATGCTTTCCCTACTCCCTCAGGCCCTAGTCATTTAAACAATCTGCAAAGTGATAGTTTTGTTCCTACAAGTGTAATGAAACTTTTGGGATGTTCTCTCAAGATATAATCAACACATGCATCCCAGGTGAAAAGAAACAGCCGGGTGCATTGGCTCATGCCTGTAATCCTAGCATTCTGGAAGGCCGAGGCGGGCGGACTGCTTGTGCTCAGGAGTTCGAGACCAGCCTGGGCAACATGGAGAAACCCCGTCTCTACCAAAAATAGAAAAAAAATAGTCGGGCGTGGACGCGCCCGCCTGTGGTCCCAGCTACTCAGGAGACTGAGGTGGGAAGATCGCTTGACCCCGGAAGGCGGAGGTTGCAGTGAGCTGAGATGGCGCCACTGCACTCCAAACCCGGCGAAACAGACCGTCTTTTAGAAAAAAAAAAAAAAAAAAATTAAAAACAAGAAAGAAAAGAAAAAAGAAACTGAGGCGGCATATCAATCTTGAAAGACAATTATGTAGGAATTCAGGCCCTGCCTCTAGGGGCGTGTCCTCGGGGTCCTGGCGGCCGCCATTTCAGAGCTGAGGAACCCGCTCTCAGGAAGGGCATTCGTAATGGAGAAGAGCCAGCGTTCGGCCGGCCCGGCGGTGCCAGAGGCCTAGATGGGAGAGGAAGGCCTGCTTGCCAGTATGGCAAGGTCCATCTATCACCAGACGTGCCCCCAGGACACAGAGCAGAGTGTCCAGCTTTGTCGCATCCTCTCCGGAGTCGCTTCTGATGCCAAATCACAGCTCTGCCACTTGCCGGTTATGTGAACAGTCCCGGAACTTAAGCCGCCATTTGCTTATCTGTAAACTGGGGGTCCGTTTTCCGCCATCAGATTAGCAAAAAGAAATAGTAATATCCAGTTTGGTCCAAGGCATATTGAAACCCATTGCGTGCTGTAGCAGCTCTGCCAGCAGTGGATAATGAGCAAAACTTGGCATTACCTACAGAGATTTTTAAAGTATATATCCTTTTTCCCGGCAGTTTCACTTCTAGACACTAGTCATAGAGAATGTACACATATACAAAAAAAGTCATTTCTGAAGATGTTTAATGCCATATTGTTTGCATGCTAGAGAAACACTGGGGGGAATGTAGATTAACAGGAAACTGGTTAAGTGAATGCTGCTACATCCAATCTGGGTTATTAGCATACATCCAAGAATGAACTACATCTAGGTACTTTTTTTTTTTTTAATACAAGACATTAAGTTTAAAAAGGAGAATATTACATATTATATAATCTTACTCAAACACAGGCACACAAGACCTAATACTAGTTAATGTCACGTGCACTATTCCTTTTAGATATTTTGGAGCCTATTATGTACCACACATTGTTTTGGATATTGGAAACCCAACAGGAATTAAAATCCCTGCCTTCTAGTAATGGGAGACCAAAAGAAAATGCAAATAATAAAATTCAGGCTGGATGTGGTGGCCAAAGCCTGTAATCCCAGAACTTTGAGAGGCCACAGTGGGAGGACTGCTTGAGACCAGGAGTCCACCACCAGCCTAGGCAACATGAGACCCCCATCTCTACAAAAAGAAAGAAAATAAGAAAATTAGTGTGCACAGTGGCACACTCCTATAATCTCAGCTACAAAGGCGGCTGAGGTGGGAGGATCACTTGAGCCCAAGAGTTGGAGACTGCAGTGAGCTATGACTGCCTCACTGCACTCCAGCCTGGGCAACATAGCAAGATCCTGTCTCTTAAAAAAAAAAGAAAAAAGGAAAATGAAGCAAAATGAGAGAATAATGACAGGAGTATGTGGATCAACATAAAAATAAATGTAGGGGAAAAACAAGAAGGCACGGAATGTAGGGAGACTATGAAAGGGATCTTTTTTTTATGGAAATAACAATAATACCTTCCTTAATAAAGGATTAAATGAGATAAAACCTGGAGAGTTCCTAGCGCAGAGCCTGGTGGTTGAGACTTCAGTGTCTAGAGTCTGACTTGCCTAGGTTCAAATGTGGACTCTGTCATTTCCTATGTCTTGGAGACTGCATTTAAACTTCTCAATTCCTCAGTTTCCTTGTCTATAATGGAGATGTGATGTCATACCACCTCTTAAGAGTTGTAAGGATTTAGTAATTTTTAGATGTAAAGTACCTGGAACAGTGCCTGGCTCATATTAAGCATTGTAGGTGTAGTATCTCTTATTATCATCATCATCTCTTATTATCACCATCATTACTTGAGGCAGAGCTTTGAAGCCACACTTGCTGACCCTCAGGTAGTTCCTTCCTTCAGCATCCCCAGCTGGTATTTGCCCAGCGCTTCACGGCTTAAAAATTCAAGGAGTCTGTGCCTCATTCAAACTTTTCAGCTCACCTAAAATGATAGCCACTTCATTTTTTAAAAACCTTACCGGGGTGAAACGAACCATTTTAAATTAAACATTTAGTGGCACTTAGTGCATTCACAGTCTTGTGCAGCCACTAACCCTAATTCCAAAGTAAAACTCCTTACCCATTAAGCAGTTTCATCCCCATCTCCCAAACCTCTGATGACCACCAAGCTATGGATTTTTCTATTGTGGATATTTCACAGAAATGGACTCATGTATTATGTGGCCTTCTGTGGCTTTCTTTCACTTGGCGTATTTTCAAGGTTCATCCACAGTGTAACGTGTGTTAGTACTTTATTCCTTTTCATGGCTGAATAATATTCCACTGTAAGTTTATACCACATTTTGTTTATCCATTCATCTGTTGACAGACATTTCAACTGTTTCAATTTTTTGGGTATCATGAATAGTGGTGCTAGAAACCTGTGTGTTACATGCTGGATTGCCTATCCCCTACTTTGGACACCTCTGTTTTGGTGGTAGGAGAGTTAAGAGTACTGCAGTTATTAGGAAAGGTCTCCAAAAAGGAACAAGAAGGAATGAGTCTGAAATGGTCTGAAGGAAGAACAGATATTCCATGATGTCAGATCAAACAGAGGAGGAAAATAATGGGGGGTGTCACAGGTGAGGGAAAAGGATCAGCAGGGGAAGGCTAACACTGAAACTTTCCTGGGTAATAGAATGTTCTACTTCTTAATTTGAGACGTGCTTACATGGGTGCATGCATATATATTTATATATATGTGTTAAAATGTATGTATGTATGTAAAAGTTGTATTTGTATTTATACATATATATTTATAATATACATATATACGTTTATAATATGTATATACATATATACATAAAATGTGTATCTATGTAAAAATTGGTGTGTATTTTTGTACACAGTTGTTATACCTCAATAAAAAATTTTGAAAGATGAAAAAAAAGACATTATTTAATGGGGGGGGGATGCTACACTATCAACCAGATTTGTGACAAGTAGGGTTATAGGACATCCACAACTCCTCTCACACCCCATTACCACCCTAAACACTTTTTTAAATATAGAAACTCAACAACTTGAAAGTAGACACAAAACCATCCCCAAGATCCAAGCCAGGGACCAATGGATCTCGCTCTCACTTTTTCTTTCTTCACATACACCCCTTACATTTACAACGTGCTTTACTCTTTACAAAGACCCCTTTACCTACATTACCTCTTGTATCTTTTCAAATAATCTGTAAGGTCAGTGAGGGTGACATTTTTAAATTTTTTTTTTGACAAAAGAAAACAGGCTCAGGCCAAGAATCTTGCTAGTAGTGGAACCAGACCTAGAAACCAAGTCTCCTGCATTCAATTCTGCAACTCCTTCTACTATACACAATACTACCCCTTCTGTAATATAGTAAAGGCTTCTAGAAAACATTTGGCTGGGTTCCAAGACAGCTGTCCCAGACTGAATAAGACTCTATATAGCAAACAGTGTAAATAGTGAGGGTTTAATGCAATTACTGGCATGGAGGCATACATCTTTTTTTTAAGTGAAGAATTAGTTGGTTTTAAAGTAAATCAACATGGTGTGTGAATGGTGGGGGAACAAGCAGAACGTTCTTCTAAAAAGTCAAAATGAAGTACTGTCGATGTGCACATTTCACAATAGCGAACAGAGGTAGTGGTCATCAATACAGGAAGGAGAAAAAAAAGACAACAAAGAGTGGACAATTAAGATACTACATAATGTTTTATTTTTGGGAACTGAAATGAGGAATTTCTCCCTACCCCACACCAAAATAACTTGAGATTGAGAACACTAGTTTATAAAATACCAAGAAGTAGGAGAGAATTTTATTTAGCCATCAAAAGGAATGCCTGTCAAAATTGCTGGCTCTGAAAGATAGGGGATCAGAAATCCAAACCCCCATTTTTAGATCACCTATTGGTGCTATGCAGTTTAAACTAGCTGATTATTTTACCCTTTCAATTTTTCTATCTGTAAAATCAAGTAACACTTTACCCAAACTATTTTCTAATGACCTTGGAAGGAAGAAATGATGTCTAGAAAGATAATGATCAATATTTTATTTCCATCAGCCACTGAAAAAAGTAATTCTCAAGCATCTAAGTGCACAGTACTAAGCTAAAAGCGCAAAGAAAGCACTGGTCTTTATAATCTAGATGAATAACGCACAGAGAAATACAAAATAATAATTATGTGACAAAATTGAGGTATCTCAGAGAAAAAGTTTTCACAGGAGCTGGGTTGAACACAGTAGTCAGAAAGAATGAAATTGGATTTAATCGGGATAGACGATAAAAAGAGTAGTTATAAAGTTTAGGTGGGCAGAAAAGAGGCAAGTTGGTTGCTATGTCCTTTGGGCTCCCAAAACACAGCATTCATTTGTTATTGCACTGAAAACTGTACAGTAGTTTATTTGTTGTTGCCACTTAAACTATAAATTCCTCAAGGACAAAGACCTTGTTTGATTCACTTTTCTATTCCTAATCCCTTGCATAGGGTCTGGCATACCGAAGATAAATATTTTTTGAAAGGCAATGTTAACACAGATGTCCCTATTTAAATTACATCTTAACCTACACTATTTGTCCACATCATTTACTTATTTATTGTCTCTCGACTCCAAAACTACCCTCCCAGACTCTATGTTGTTATGGCTAAGACTGCAACTATGTTTCACCAACTCTTTGCCAGCTGGGATCTCATTAGGCTTTGCCAATAGCAGCAGTAAGTGAAGACTGGAACACAGGAAGATGGGAGAAGGGACAACCTTCCAGTTCCTGTCAGCAGCAACTGCAGTCCCTGACCCTGGCAGTTAGCAAATGGTTCCAGTCTCCAGGTTTTTGTGGTTCTCCCAGAACCAGCAGTAACACATGCCTTTATAAGTACTAGCAGCAACTGCACAATGCTGACCTACTCAAAAGTCCACCACCGGGTCCATAGAACCTCTTCTCTGAGCTCTTAGGTTCTGATTACTGTAAAGTTCTCCCCTCCCCCACTTTTGTTTTTTCTTTACATTCATCTAACCAACTCCCTATATTAAATCCTTTCTGTTGAAATTCCTGCTGAAGTCGCCATTTCCTCTATTGTACCCTAGTACATTGTAAAACACAATAATTCTAACTGCTCTCAGATATCTTGCTGTTTCACTGAAGGGGAAAGTAAACAAAATTTGGGTTATTTTATAAAAACTATTTCATAGAGGATAGCTTGAAACCCTCTAAATTTGCTTCTGTTAAGCTGCAGCATAAAAATCACTTTTTGTGATTCAAACTACTACACTGTTTAAATGAGAGAAAATGAGAAATAATTTTAAAAGTGCAAGTTATTCCAAACACATGCACTCACCTCTGTTAATATAGCACATATCCTAGAAATAATGTGAGATGATAAAATTGTTCTGCTATTTCCCAGTGGTACCAGTTCTCATATCCTCTGATACTGTGGCATGAGATCCTGAATTTTTTTTTTTTTGAGGTGGAGTCTCGCTCTGTCACCCAGGCTGGAGTGCAGCGGCATGATCTCAGCTCACTGCAACCTCCATCTCCTGGGTTCAAGCGATTCTCCTGCCTCAGCCTCCTGAGTAGCTGGGATTACAGGCACATGTCACTATGCCTGGCTAATTTTTGTATTTTTACTAGAGACAGGGTTTCTTTCACAAAGTTGGTCAGGCTGGTCTCGAACACCTGACCTCGTGATCCACCTACTTTGGCCTCCCAAGGGATCCAGATTTTTAGATTTAAAGGCACTCCCCTTCGAACGCTCCTCCCGCACCCCCACCCCAAATGCAAGGTCCCTAAATGCAAGCTAACTACTTCACGCAGTGCTCAAAGAAACGGTAATCTGTTCCAACACCAAAGCTTAGCTGAACTTATTGGTATGTTGTTGTGCCTTCCTGAGGGATTTTCAAGCTTTTTTTTTTTTTTTATTTTTTTTTACTAAATGTGATTTTCATTCTATGCATCGACTTTAGAATCTAACCTTTTCATACAACTCCACTCTATAGCACAGAAAAAAAAGATATCCCCCTTGCAGAAGAGCCCATAAGTAACACATCTTTTAAAAACAAATGACCAAAATGCTTACGTTTTTCATTTGGCTCATTACTTCACTTAATAGTATGCCCTCATTAGCAAATTTAAGCCAAGGTTAATTTCAAAAATAACTTCACCATTGTACTTAATACAGATAAACTGATTTTTAAAAATTATGATAGGCCGGGCGCGGTGGCTCAAGCCTGTAATCCCAGCACTTTGGGAGGCCGAGACGGGCGGATCACGAGGTCAGGAGATCGAGACCATCCTGGCTAAGACGGTGAAACCCCGTCTCTACTAAAAAATACAAAACAATTAGCCGGGCGAGGTGGCGGGCGCCTGTAGTCCCAGCTACTCGGGAGGCTGAGGCAGGAGAACGGCGTAAACCCAGGAGGCAGAGCTTGCAGTGAGCTGAGATCCGGCCACTGCACTCCAGCCTGGGCGATAGAGCCAGACTCCGTCTCAAAAAAAATAAATAAATAAAATAAGAATTATGATAAATGGCAAACAGGTTAATTCTCAAAATGAAATGGGAGAGGGTAAATTTAAGCAACAGAAATCTTAGAATTTTTAGCAATGTCTATAGCTCCTGAGCATCCAACAAGATATATAACTAAGCCCAATCACACCACTCTGCGTCAGCTGCCTAAAAACCGTAAAGCAAAGGAGAATTAAGAACATGGCCAGTCCTACCGGAGTTGCTCCACGCAACATAAAACTGGGTAATGGGTCACCTATGCTCTTAGCACCTATAGTCAGGGACTCATTACCTAGCTCCTACCTGGCAACACACTAACACTAGCTTCTACTTAAATGCCAAGAGTCTCATGACCACAGTCAAAATATTTATGTAAGACCAATCAAACTGCACTTCCCACAAGAAATACCAGAAGACTCAGTAGACACATTGGGTAGAAAGGGTAGACCAGTGGGCAAACGGTCAGGATATGTGGACCTTTAAGGAATGGACTGTGTAAATGCTATTATACCACCTTTGTACCCCAAATTATATGGGCACCTACTCAGTATTAAATGCAAAGAAATAGTCAATAAGTTGCTATGACAGCTAAGATGTCAAATAAATGAATCAATCAAGAAATTAACCATTTTCTGATGACAATGTCTTCTACAGTGTGTGCAATAAACAACACGAATTAAAAATCAATTGTACATCTGTGGGCAGAGTACATAATCTCATATTTTTCCTTTCTTAAAAGCTGCAAACTGTGATGCATTTTTACTTTATCCAGAATTTAATAAATGAGTCATTACAAAACTATGAAGCGCTTTAAGTCATACCAGAAACACTGTCATAATTTTAATAAAGTGCGTTTTAATGTTAACTCATTTCTCTTGCTGGAAGAAATTATGCTTCTTTGCTAATGTATAGAAATGAAACTGTCACTGAAACATCTGGTTATATATTATTCATTGGGCATATATATCACCTTTACTCCAAAGTCTGCATAATATAAACACAAATCATGAATAAATCAGATTAGAGACACAGACGTGACACCACAAACTGTAGGTCAGTAATAAAATTCCAAACATGTTTGCTGACCTGGTCTATTTTTCCATCCATTCAAACCTGGGAGCTTCACACAGGCAGAGAAAAACTCCAGATTCCCAGTATTTTTAAAGTCTATATGTTCTACATTATGTTAGTGATTGTAACTGGAAAATTTTCTATCAACACACTTTACGATAACTAGCTTATTTTTCAAATATTCAAACGGATTGGCCTGACTCGGGCAGATTTTTTCATAAATCTGCCTCTACTATAATTAACCTTAAATGTGGATGCCACAACGATATCTGAGGGAAATAACTACAATCCTTACAAAAAGTGAGAGACCATATTTGCTGTGCTACTCCTAGAAAAAGGAGTCACATATAATAACTACCTATTATTTTACTAAAAAGTAGGTTAAGAGTATAATCAAGATTTTTAAAGATACTTGTTGATTGTGAAAAGTAGAAATTTCAGGGGAAAAAGGGAATAACCAAGAGTCATACTGCTGTTATTTAAATACTTTATAAATCAAAGGATCAAATTTCACTATAAGAAGCAAACTCTCACACCAACCTAAGTTATTAAAATATTCAACAACTGCACTTAATGCAAAACAGACAGATTAGCTACCAATTAGACTAAGTATTCCAACTGATCATCTTGGAACTACCAAAAGTAGATTATGTAATGCAAATGGCTCGTACATTCGTTTTAAACATATCCGCGGTTTAAAACACTGAAACCATGCCTTAATTTTTTAAATTAAAAAACAGCGTATTACTAAAATGCTGAATGCAAACCTATAACCTTTTCATGGCACCTCAAAGAAACCTGACATCCTCAAACCATTTTATAATGTAAAGTTACATTCTCTAAAACTTCCGACAGCCTCGAAAAAGATACCCAAAGGGGCTTCAAATAGATGGGTCTATAATTGGTCTTAGCGGGCAAATAACTGAAATAAACGTCAAAGTTTGAGATCAATTTTTACTAACACCATCTCTGAAAGCAAGAAGGCGACTTCTGCAGAAGGCAAACGATTCTGACTAGCAGGGTGGGCTCCCGGCAATAGTGGGTACTAGGATGTCAGCATAAACGACAGGGTTCAAAACGTGAAGCTTCCCGCAGAAACTAACCAAGACACCCCCTCCCCCCACGACTCCTCCTGGGTAAGCTCGCGGCTTTAGAAAGCAGCAACAGATACTCCAGAGCAGGAGGCGGCACTCCAGGAATGTGTGAAGCAGAAGGGGTCTCCCCGAGGAACCCCGACGTCGAGCAGCTCCTCTACACTGGAACCCCGACTCCGACCCCCCAAGAGGAAGGAGCGGTATCTGCACAAAGTGCCCCTACCCCACCCCCACGATGCAGACACACATCCCTGGCTGCGAGGGGGAAGCCCAGAGAAAAAACCCGCATTCCACTCCGTCCGCCTCCGGAGTAGGGCTGCAGAGAGGATGGGGCCCCTGCCCCCGCAGGCAAGGGGGCCGCGCCGCAGCTCCGGCCTCCGCGCGGAGGAAAGAGGAGCGAAAGGCTCGCGGCGAAGGAAGGAATCCCGGCACTTCGCTGACTGGGTCCTCCGCAAACCAGCTCCCTTCCCTCCCACGACCCTCGAAGACACGGGAACAATAAGAAGCCGCTTCCCCCACCGTCTCCGCCCGAGAGCGGCCGGGGGCGGCGGCGGCGCCATGTCCCCTCACACCCCCGCGGACACACACCCCCCC